>NW_026944746.1:85000-137079 GCF_034702125.1 Engraulis encrasicolus
ACCATGCCAGTCCCACTACCATGCTTGGCTATTGAGAGGATAAACTTTTTTGTAAAACTCACTTGTTTACCACCACACATGCTTGACACCATCTAAGGCAAATTTGTTTATCTTGGTCTCAAGAGAGATGAACAGACCAAGGATATGGATCACTGGAACCATGTTGTGTGGTCTGAAGAGACCAAGATAAACAAATTTAGTTTAGATGGTGTCAAGCATGTGTGGTGGTAAACAAGTGAGTTTTACAAAAAAAGGTTTATCCAGTGGTAGTGGGACAGACATGGTTTGGGGATGCATGAATGCTGTCAACATTGGCAATCTGAATTGCACCTAAAAGAAACATGCATGGCAACATGCACTGTGACTACTGAAGCAGATCATGATATTCTCCATAGGATTGCATTCAACGACATTCAAATTTACTCCCTTTTCATTTCGAGACGATTCGAGCTAACACTGTTCCTTCTCTACCGGATTTTAATCTTGAGTGTACTCACTTTTGCGGGTACATGTTCAAACATTAATGGCTGTATTTTGTTTTTTTCTGAGTGAACAAGAAATTTAAGTGGTTATGTATGTTGTTAAAAGGTCACTGATCATTGTGTCAAAGTGAAATTTCTTTAATGCTTTCCTATGAAAAGATATACTCACAAATCTGCAAAAACTGTGAGGGGTGTACTCACTGACGTGATATACTGTACAAGTACCCTACAGTTGTACTTTTACCCTACAGCATTACTTTCTGTATGTGAATTTACAGTAAAGAAAGTTAATGATAAATGTCGTCTGTGTTGTCAAACTTCATGGTTTCACTCACTTTTTCATTTTTATACATAGTCGAAATCTGTTAGCTAAACGTAGTCCCATAGTGACAAAACATTTAACCATTTTGACTTGCTGTGCTTACACAATGGCAAAGGGACAATGTATTTTGGGGTTACTGATGATGTTTGTGGGGAAGGAATTTAATTTTGACCCACGGGTAAACTGTTTTTGGAGCGATATGAGCATGTGACGAGGATCCATGAGGTTATGCTGAACCATCCAGTTTATTTTGACAGAAGGACTAAATGAATACAGATGAGCCAAAGTAATTTAGAAGGATCTATGCCATTTTTAGGGTACTAACTATTTATGTGGGAGAAGGTTTAGTGCTGATTCAAGAATGAGCTGTTTTGGGAGGTAGCCTATATGACATTTTGCTAGTTATCTGAACTGCTGTGCAGAAGTGTAAGAATGTTTGGCCAAATGACCCAATGGTTATAAGAATTTCATCTCAGTTTCAAGAAATTAGCCAAATCAATCGAGAAAAACTGTAATACAAGCATAGATTCTTTAGGAATAGATACGCAACTGGTTGGTTTCACAGTGTATTTCCGGTTTCCGAAACGAGGCAGGTTTGAGACCAGAATGAATGGTGTCCTATGGGGCAAAACCCCTCATGGTGCCTTTATCTCAGTATATGATTTTTTCTCGTGTAATTCGGATGTTGCTTTCTAAAGACTATATATAGAAAATACCCACGGCTGAGTTTTAGATTTTTTGAGCCACGCATATGCTTAAAAAGTGATTTTAAGTGTCTATGACGTCACATCCATAGCAAAATGCTAGAGAGTAGTGAGCAACAAAAACTTCTCCTGTAAAAAATAAAACGGACATATGTGCTTTTTTACTAAACTGCTGAGTGAAACCCTTATTGAAGTCTCCAGACTGACATTCAAATCTGAGCTTTGTTGAGGAGACCTGGGTGAAAATTAAGATTTTTAGCATCTTGCTCCATTGGGTCCCATTCATTCTGGTCTCCGATGCACGACTAGTGGAGAACTCATTGGAACTGCAGCCAAAAAAACATAGAACTAATAACAAACAACTGGTACAATGGGGCTTAATAGTGAGTGGCAATCATAGAGAATTCCAACTAGAGGGTTAACAAGGCCGACAGGAGGACAACGGATGCGTCCCTCTATGTTCCAGTTCCAACCTTTTTCTCCCCCAGGATGTGCTTTTTGTTTATTTGTCATATTGCCCATGGAAACTCCAAATAATGTGGCAGGCAGCGAAATGACGAGAAAAGGCTTTATAATTTTGCAGTTTAGGCTATAAAAAGCCTATCATGGGCTTGGATTTGGAAAAGAACCATCTAATTTCAAATTTCACATAGATCAAATAGGCTACATTACAAATTACCAGACATTATTAGTAGGTTATTTATCAACCTTTAGTATCACGCCATTTCAACATCATGTGCATGGGGGAAATAATCTAAACATCGCCAAATAATAAATAAATAAAACCGTTTGGGTGAATTATGCGCTTATGGGTTCACCCTTTGGGTTAATTATGCACTTAATTTTCAATGCCAGCTTTTCACCGTCAAGGCACAAAGCAGTGAGCTTCAGTGCCAGAGTTTACCAAATTCACACGACTGCAAACCAATTACGAATCAAAAGACGTGTTCTGTCCCGTGCTCTCTGAGCGAAAGGGAAGCACCTGTGGGGTCCACTGGAGAAAAGCAGAGGAAAATAAATGTTAACAGGTCCCCGTTTAGAGGAAGAGCTGTAGGCCTATGCGCTGCTGGTCGCCTGTCAACTAATAACGGTTCCATGTCGTGGAGCGTTATGCAATGCAAACGCCCCTCTATCCCTACTAGAGTAGTAGAGTAGAGTAGAGTAGAGTAACTTTATTGATCCCCAGGGGGAAATTCAGGTATCCAGTAGCTTACATAAATACACAAACACACAAAAGCCCACATGGACATTTAAAGACAAAAATAACACAGTAATAGTCATCAGGGCGGGGAAAATAAAATAACTACTCTACTCTCTTAATACATTTCTAGTTGCTATCATTAATAATATAGCCTACAGTCTGGTCGGCATGCTGTAACCTATGTAAACATCATAGGCTATGCCTAAACGTTTGATAATGCCAGCTTGCCTTAGACCGAGTAAAGACTATACTTACTACAATCTAGTAAATATAAACTGCGTTTTAAATTGTCTACAGAATAACAACTAAGATCACTTGCCCCTCTTGTCATTTCCAACAACTCCACGACATTTTCATCAAATTCGTTCATATATATATACACTGTGTGCAGAATTATTAGGCAAACAAGTTTTTTGACAATATCGTCCATTTTATGCATATTGTCCGCCACCACCATTTATGGACATGAACACCTATTGGATTTAAGCATTCCAGGTCATGCATATTGGTATAATAAGAGACGGTGTGATCGAAGGAGCCCAATACCTTATATCACGGCAAAATTAGTGTGCATAATTATTAGGCAACTTTGTTTTCCTCTGGGACAATGAGCCACAAAAGAGATCTAACAAACTCTGTAAAGACTATAAACAATTTTGAAGTCTTATAGAGGGATGTGGCTGTCTTGAAATATTGGTCACATCCATCTAATGCACCGTTACAAGCCATCAGTGTCACATGACATGTGGCCACAAAGTAACTGCCAGATTGAGAAGAATTGAAGATTAAACTACCACAAAACTATTACCCTGCAGTACTGTTATATTCCAGAACTGAAACCTACATCGAGTGTCCACAAGAACATTGTATTCAGCATTCAGAGACATGGCCAAGGTAAAACAGGCTGAAACCTGAAGACCACTCAACAAGAAACTTAAGGTCAAGGTCAAGGTCAAGGTCAAGGTAAACTTTATTATCCCTCAGGGGGAAACTCAAGTGGTCAACATTTCACATCTCCTCAGGACATACTACAACACATAGACAGTGGACGCTGGACATACCACATTAAAATAAATAAGGGATAAGAACATTTGATGTAAAATGAAATAACAATAACAATAGGTAAAAACAATAGAAGTAAAAACAGTGCTGTGTAAAAATGCATTAAATAAATAAATAGGGGCAAGTGAGAGAACTAAAGTGCTGAAGTTGCTTTGGGCTTGCTGTTATATAGCCTGATCGCTGTGGGTACAAATGACTTTTGGTATCTTACTGTCCTGATTGTTCTTTGCAGGAGTCTGTCATTTAACCTAGTACTCTTTACAAACTTTGGGTAAAGGGGATGTGTAGGGTCAGTTAAAATTTGGTCCATCTTTCTTAAAATAAGCTCGTTGTACAACTCAACTGCAGATGTCTGGTCAACACCAATCACTCTGCTGGCCGATTTGATGATGCGCTGCAATTTTTTGTGGTCCTGCACATGCATATTGCCATAGACACAAATAAGTCCAAATGATAAAATACTTTGTAAAAGTGATTGGTAAAATAATTGAAGAATACTGCACTCTAGTTTAAAATCTTTGAGCTTCCTTAAAAAGAACATTCTCTGTTGCAACTTCTTACATTTGTTTTGTGCACATTGATTAAAAGACATTCTGTCGTCCATCTCAATCCCTAGGTACTTATATGATGCGACCCTCTCTATCTGTTCGCCATTGATCTTAGATGGGGAGATGGACATTGGCTTTTTGCTAAAATCTATCACCATTTCTTTTGTCTTTTTAACATTCACTTGTAAAAAATTGTCCGTGCACCACCTGATAAAACCATCAACCTCCCTTTCAAAACATTCAACAGAAAAAGTGTTTGGGTGTAAAAAGCCCACCAGTGCTGTGTCGTCCGCATATTTAAAAAAGGTGTGATCTGAGGAGGATGCCTGGCAGTCATTAGTGTACAGTGTGTATAAAATAGGTGAAATAACGCAACCTTGTGGAGCTCCAGTGTTAATAGTTTTCAGTGAGGAGATGTGGGAGTTAAATCTTACTTGTTGGCTACGTTCAGTTAAAAAATCATTAATCCACAATATCAGTCTGGGGTTGACACCTAAGTCCAATAACTTTCTCACCATCAAATGAGGTTGAATTGTGTTAAAAGCACTGCTAAAATCAATGTATACAATTTTGACAAGACTCTTTGGCTGTTCAAGATGCTCGAGCACATTGTTCGTCAGGGTAAGAAGAGCATCTTCCACCCCCCTCTTGGCCCGGTAAGCAAACTGGTAGGGGTCTAGTAAGTGTGACACTTCAGAGAGAAGTTGGTTTAGCAAGATTTTTTCAAAGCATTTCATAACAGTGGATGTGAGTGCGACAGGGCGCAGGTCATTGAGTTCTTTAGGTCTGTTGTTTTTAGGCACTGGGACTATCAGTGATTGTTTCCACAGACTGGGGACCACACCAGTGTCTATGGACCACTGGAAAAGTTTTTGAAAGGGCTGCGCCAGCTCCTCTGCACACATTTTCAAAGTCCTGTTACTGACACCATCCGGCCCAGTAGCTTTGCGTGGGTTTGATCGTCTGAAAGACAGTTTGACATCTTCAACAGAGATGTCCATACTTGCACAGTCCATACCTTTAACCTCTGAGGTAATCAAGTGCTGCTCTAATTTAAAATCATGTGCATCAAACCTACAATAAAAATCATTTAAATTATTAGCCATATCAAGCTCATTGTCTACTGCCATTAGATGGTTCTTGGGCTTGTACCCTGTTATGGTTTGTACCCCTTGCCATGCTCGTCTTGGGTCACTGTTAAAGAAACCCTCGAGTTTACGTTTGTATGCAGCTTTACAGTCTTTGATCATATGTTTAATCTTTCTTTGTACAGTCTTTTTGTCTTCTGTAGAACCCCCTGATTTAAAAAGATTCTTCTTCTGGTTGAGAGTCAAGACTGTCAAGACTGGGTCAAGAAATGTCTTTAGACAGTTTTTTCAATGGTTTTATGAACTAGTGAAAGTGACTGTTAATGGACCAGGGCCTCGTTTCCGAAAGGGCCTTAAGTACTACTTAACACTACGTGCTACTTACGTTCACACGTAACACCATCATAGAGCTCACGGAGCGTTTCCCAAAGCCAACTTAGCAAAGAACCATCGCAGGTTGACACGTAACTCTAAGAGCAATCCACGAGTGGTCTAGAGTAGTCTTAACGCGCTAAGATTGATCGTAGGGGCATGGCACAGTGGATACACCCACAGGATATGAAGGGAAAAGAAGAAACCTGCGCATAAGATTGCTGTTTTAAGACGCGAGAGGCATGGCACAGTGGAGACACCCATAGGAAAAGAGGAAACTTGCGCTTCAAGTTGATGTTTTAAGACGGGAGTGTAGCCTAAATATCATGGCAGCACAGTTGACACTGCAACGAAAATAAGAAGGTAACATTAATTGTGGATGTGTAGGCCTATAAAATAAAAGTAACGTGTTTGGAAATATTTTACAGGTAGTAAAATAGTTCGACTGTGTTTGATAAACCTGGGCATAATTAAACTGTGATCAATCATAATTTGTGTGGGTGCTTCATGAACAAGAACAAGGCAAAATGAATAAGGGGCTTCTTCGGCAACCAGAGACAGGAATGTTGATGTCGGAGGGCCACTTCCGAAACTTTATTTATTTTATATTTTTTGAAGAAAAATGGTCAGCGAGTTGTTGCACCCTCTTTCATTTTCAAGTAGCCTATGGGAAGGCGACGCCGAAAATACATGATAGTTGTAGGCGAAGGGTAAGCTATGACAAAAATGATAAAATGATAAAAAGGCAGCGATGGGGATTCGTGTAGATTTTTTGTTTTAATAACAGCAGACTGCCGTGCAAAAATGCCCTCACAGTTGTGAAAGTCTTGAGCGTGCGGTACTTTGCGCACCGCTCACCACATGTGCCAAGCTCCTCTCCCTATTCCGACTCTAGTAGGCTAAGCAATAACAAAAAGGCAGCGAGGGGATGTGTCAATTTTGATGGACATTGTTTTTCATAACAGCATGCTGACGTGCTCCCGACAGTTGTCAAGCCTTGAACGCCTTGAGGCTGTAACTTTGCGCATCCCAATTTGGAACTCCAACTAGGCCTAGCCTACTTGTCTTCTTAAATATTAAGCTGCAGTAGCCAAGTGCACGCGCTTGATCTGGGTCTTAACGGCGTAGCTCATTATTGCCGTCAGTTGGGAGTTTTGCATGATTTCATTGTGTGTGTGCATTTTATTTCATTTGCCAACAATAACTCCTGTCGATAGTTGCAAACTGCTACAAATGTAGTCCCACCCTTATAGAAAACAACTTTTGATACTGACACACGCCTTACATTTTGTAAATGGTTTAGCAGCAGATGACGGCGCAGTTCACTCCGAGTACACTTCAGCACCACATATGTGGACAGCGATCCTTAAGAGCGACGCTACGAATGATCTTAGAGGCTGTGCACGCGCGTTCATGTACGAGTGTCTTTGGGAAACAGTCGTAGGAAATCTAAGAACATTCGTAGGATCACTGGTTAACGACACACGTAAGGCTAAGAACCATCGTTATCGGGAAACGAGGCCCAGGTTGATGAGCCTATGGCTAGATCAGTAATGTGCACACTCAGATCAGTTCCTGAGTTCCACTCAATTACCAGCAGATTACTGCATGAATACCATTGTCTTCGTAAAAGATGCAATTTTCTCCCTCTAAAAGATCCAGCCATGGGTTCATCCACCCTATCTGTCAAGAGTCACTTTCCCAAGTCCATAATACCTTTGAAAACTCTGTCCCCAGGTATTTTTGACAAAGTCTTGATTTAATTAACTTGCTGAATGGTTGTCTGGTGTCATCCCTTCTTACCTTGGCCATGTCTCTGAGCGCTCAATACCCTGTTCTTCTGGACACTCAGTGTTGGTTTCTATTCTGGAATATGATAGGAGTGCAGGGTAATCATTTTTTTGTAGTTTCACATTAAATTCTTCTCAATGTTTGGCAGTGACATTTCTTAACCCTCCTGTTATCCTCAGATTTAGGTTACATCCATGATCCTTGGGGTCATTTTGACCCCAGCCACTTTAATGTCCACAAAATGAGTAGAAGCAAAAACTTTTTTACCGGTTTATGCCTTAGATATTTACTGTTGCTCTGTTGGGGACATAAAAACGCCCTTTAGATAAGTCCTATCACCCCTACACACAGCCCACACACCCAACAAAACTAATCCATGACTAGGCGAAAATGTGCAACAACTGCCCAAAAGTTGCCTTGAATTAGTTTTGGCCCTTGTCCACATCATACATATTGCTAGTTATTAGAGCCCTAAATAAAGCAAAATGTTCTGTTCTAAATAACGTATGTTCATGTATTTGACATAATCTAGACAGATTGGAACATGTACAGGTATTAGCAAAATATGGATGTTCCATTTATGTTTAACACACTTAAAATAATTTGGGGTCCAATTGACCCCAAAGGAACACAGATGTAACCAAAATGTGTACAGCACTTAGGGAAAACATTTTTGTGGAAATGTAACTTTTTTCACATTGACTCCATATATTTAGGAAAAGTAATCAAAGATGAAGCAAAAGAATTATGTACTTAATGTATTTTTCAGACTTTAAACATTGAATGGGGTCAAATAGACCCCAAGGATAACAGGAGGGTTAAGAGACTGATGACTTTGTAACGGTGCATCTGATACAGTGCCCTCCATAATTATTGGCACCCCTGGTTGAGATGTGTTAAAAGCCTTAAAATAAATTCAGTGTTTATTTGCAGAAGAATACTGTCACACTGAAAATTGTAGGAAAATGTAGCCTTCAACTCAAATGAATTGCAAGAAAATAAAAAAAATCCCTGACTAAACAATAATTATTTTTCATTAAATCACCTGTTCCACAATTATTGGCACCCTTAACAATTCCCAAGAAATAAATATAATAGAAGCATTTCTGTCATTTCTACAGTAGTTTACAAAGTCTACCAGAGTATGTAGGAACATTTAATTAGTAATTCATCACTTCCTGTTTCCCTGGGGTATAAATATGACGTGACACCGAGGCCATTTCTCTTATCCACTCTTAAACATGGGAAAGACAAAGGAACACAGCATACAAGTGAGGCAGATGTGCGTCGACCTTCACAGGTCAGGCAGAGGCTACAAGAAGATTGCCACTCAACTGCAGCTGCCCATATCCACTGTGAGAGGAATAATTAAGAAGTTCAAAACAACTGGAACAGTGGTAAACAAGCCTGGACGAGGACCCAAGTTTATTTTGCCACCACGCACAGTGAGGAGGATGGTAAGAGAAATCAAAATATCTCCAAAGCTCACTGTTACAGAATTACAACAAATAGTAGCATCCTGGGGTCACAAAGTCTCCAAATCAACCATCAGGCGCTGTCTACACGCCAACAAGCTGTTTGGGAGGCATGCACGGAGTAAACCTTTCCTCACTCACAATCATAAACGCAAACGTCTGGAGTTCGCCAAGCGGTATTGGGGCTTCAACTGGGACCGTGTGCTTTGGTCAGATGAGACCAAGATTGAGCTTTTTGGCAACAAACACTCTAAGTGGGTCTGGCGTACCACGAAAGATGCGCATGCTGAAAAGCACCTCATACCCACTGTGAAGTATGGGGGTGGGTCAGTGATGCTGTGGGGCTGTTTCGCTTCCAAAGGCCCTGGGAACCTTGTTAGGGTGCATGGCATCATGAATGCTTTGAAATACCAGGACATTTTAAATCAAAATCTGTTGCCCTCTGCCCGAAAGCTGAAGCTGGGTCGTCACTGGGTCTTTCAGCAAGACAATGACCCTAAACATATGGCCAAATCTACACAGAAATGGTTCACCAGACACAAAATCAAGCTCCTCCCATGGCCATCTCAGTCCCCTGACCTCAACCCCATTGAGAACCTGTGGGGTGAGCTGAAGAGGAGAGTACAGAGGAGAGGACCTAGGTCTCTGGATGATTTAGAGAGATTCTGCAAAGAGGAATGGCTGAAGATCCCTCTTTCTGTCTTTTCCCATCTTGTGAAACATTATAGGAGAAGATTAGGTGCTGTTTTAGGTGCTGATTAGGTGCCCAAAAGGGGGTTGTACAAAATATTAACACCAGGGGTGCTAATAATTGTGACACACATTATTTGATGTCAAATAATTATTTCTTTATGTGGGATTTTTTCCCCACTGAATAAATGCACTTGTATTGAAGGTTGGATTTTTCTCTTTTTTTCCATTAAGGTCCCATATTATTTAGAAAAAAAATAAAATATTTGGAAGCTAAAAAACACATCTCAACCAGGGGTGCCAATAATTATGGAGGGCACTGTAGTTCTGTGCAAATGTGACCAACATCTTGTTAATTTCAAGACAGGCACATCCCTCTAGAACACTTCGAAATTGTTTATAGACATTTCAGAGTTTGTTAGATCTATTTTGTGGCCCATTTTCCCAGAAGAAAACAAATTTGCGTAATAATTATGCACACCTGATATAAGGTGTTGGGCACCTTCGACCACACCCCCATCTTATTATACAAATATGCAAGACCTGGAATGCTTAAATTCAATAGGTTTTCATGTTCATATAGATCGCTGTTGGAAAATATGCATAAAAAAGACAATATGGTCAAAAAACATGTTTGCCTAATAATTCTGCACACAGTGTATTTACAATACACTGCCGTCATTATAATAATTACTATTAATATTAGGCCTAGTAATGGACAGCAGTGCGGAAAGCCTCCAGATGCCTATTCTCCACAGTGATTCAGAGTCCTACTCTAAAAAATAATTTAAAATGATGTAGCTAACTTCTTAACAGGACAGTGCATGATTTGGTAAAAACCACAGTCACTGAGGAGATCCCGTTGTTTCAGAAATGTATTTCTTGGTATTTTACGTGAAAAGTAAGTAAATGTCACCCATACATCCTCCCACTTCTGCCACTTCCCGTTCACTTATCATGGCCCTTTTCTAAAATTAATTTAAAATGCTGCAGCTACCTTCACAACAGAACAATACATGAATTCGTATAAACCACAATGACTGAAGAGATTCCCGTTGTTTCAGAAACATTTTTCTTTGTAATTTACGTGGAAATTGGGCGGTTTTAGCTTTTGATCTTTAGGGGGGCGTGGCCCCTGGTGCTGACAGTGGTACCTGACAGAGGTACCTGACAGAGCAAGCGTTCCATTTCTATTTCAGATTTGAGATTTTGTTTTCAAAAGGCTTTCCATTTTAAATAACAGTTCACTCAATGAAGGACTACCCACAAGTCATGACATTACATTTTCCCCCATGAAATCTAACTTACATTACCTACATAGGTAATCCTTGTGATTGGTAGCCTACTGTGTGTCATATATGCACCCTAATGGTTGTCATAGTTCTTATGTGATTGAGAGGAAAGAAAAAGAGAGAGGGAAATATTATAAAAAAAAAGTAGGCCTATAGGAAGTATTATACAGAGTACATACAAAGCCAGATGAAAATTAAGTTTTTTGTCAAAACTTGATAGCCTACTGTTAGGGCAGCTCTACAGGTACAGTAATTTGAACAGGAAGCTTGTTCCATCATTTGGCAGCATAATGGCTAAATGCAACAAGTAGAGAAGACACTGAAGAACTAAGACTCCTAATTGGATGGTACAGTAGGCTATTACTGCATATCTGCAATATATTTATTTAGGGCTAGGCCATTGAGTGACTTAAAATAGTCAGAAGAGTTTTCTCTCTCATGTGCGCTCCTTGCACCACAAATCACAGTTCCAATCGGTAGCTCAACAGATAAATATTCATCGTGACTTTTTAAAATCTGACATCTCCTTCTCAAGCAAACATAAAAATAACAATTAAAACACCCCCTGCCCGAAGCCATGCCGATGATGGGAATCTCCCAACAAGGTGCGCGCTCCCTGTCTCACATGAAAATGGACAGTAGAAACCGCGCGGGCACCAGCGTCACTCCTCATTCCGAGCCAGTATGTTCCAATAACAATAACAATAAACTTCACACAGTTCCCAATCATTAAAATCAGTAGGCTAAGTGAGAAGTTGGAGAGCCCGCATTCTCACATCACAATTAGGCCTACAGCACCACCAAAATATGGATAAACCTCCCCTGCATATGGGCGAACCTCGACTATCAATGTAATGGTGACTCGCCGTAATATAATTTTCAGCCGAGATTTGCCTGCTGTTCGCTATTCCAAGGCTGAAGCATGTTTCATTCCCTCGAGTCACAACTTCAAAACGCTGCCAGGCAGATATCTAATTTTGACTGTCCTGATGGTAGTGTAGGCTATTAGTAGTAACAACCCCTGTTTAGCACTATGTCTTCATTTGTACCCTAATTTTTTTCTGATACATTTGGAAAGAAATGGCATGGTTTCCACAGTAGGGGAGAGGGGGGCACAAAGTAACGTTTTTTGCTTTTGAGCTGATATCTTCACATATAAGGCAGTTACATTATTTATTTTTTAACACATGAAACGAACACATCTCTGTTACATAGCACTGGTGGTTTGTTATAAAAACCTACCATTGCTTTACATTTTGTTTGTGGAGGTTGTAAAATGTTACATTTTACCCCACAGGTGGTGTAAGTTGTAACAGGGGGAGGATTAGTTGTAACACATGCTGAAAATATTTATTTAAAACAATTAATTCAGTATAATTTCACCAAAAGTCTGTTTGTTTGTAAATCTATGATACTTAAAGATCCTTTGTTACCAAAGACTCTAATAAAAAATAAATAAATAGGCTTTAGAGGCTTTAATTTTATTAGTCATTAAAAATCACACAATACAATTTCACAGTACAGCCTAATAATAACTTTTATAATCACTTAATATGAATAATATTTAAATAAGTAAACCCATACTTCAAATAAAATGTGATAGGTTTGCATTTGTGTGCCAATTTTATTTCACCTTTGTTTTACCATTGACAAGAATGAGAATTTCACTGAGATTTACCGTGTTACAACTAGCCCCCGTCGCCATGACTGTTGCCAACCTAGCACTGGCTACAAAGTGTTTTGTAACTGAGAAAACACAGTATCCGGCAATACCGGAATAGTTTTGGTAGCTTGCACCCATGCGTCACTAAACAAAAAACAAGCGACATGGAAAAAAAATACTTTCAGGGTGTTAAAACACACTTTGTGGAATAACTCCATGAAATCTCAACAAAAACGTTTGAAACTTTTCCGAAGGCTTCTTTTGACTGAAACAACCTTGCTTACGGAAGAAGGCAGAAAATGATTGGTCCGTCTTGATAAAAAAGTCCGAGTTACATCTTGCCCCCCGTTACTTAGTGCCCCGCGCTCCCCTAGGCCTAAATTGATTACGCATTGTATTCCCTCTGTATTTGACTCCCCTTTCCGTTATCTTGCTACCTCAAGCTTTTGTGATTCTGACTGACTCACCTTGCATGAAGTGGTCAATAGAGAGCCCCATAACACTGACGAAAGTGAAAGTAGGTTATTGTGCGTCGCAAGGCACCACCTGACAAAATCTTAGCCACCGCTACCTATGTTAAGCATGTTTCACGGATATCCACAACCTAATGGACGATTTTAATGGTCTTTCATTGCAACACTTTTTTTTTTACCAACATTTACCAGCTTACAAAATTATGTCAGTTATCAATCAATGATAATCAGACAATCACTGCTATCATAGTCTGCACACAGCACTATACAGTAGCCTACACCATTTTCTTCCGGTGCGACCGATTCCCGGAAGTTAACATGGTTATGAACCCTCTAGTTGGAATCCTCTATGTGGCAAGGCTGTTCTATAAGGGCTGTGATACAAGTCGGGTTTGGTTTGTTTTAAAGGAACAGTGCTCCCTTTTTTGATTTTCACATATTTGCAGTATTTCCAAGCATATTGCAAGACTTAACCTGAAGAAGGTCGGATGACCAAAACGTTGTTTAAAGTTTGTTGGTGGAATGGACAGTGTGCAGGATTTTTTTTTACACTTAAAGGAACAGCCCACCTCATTTCAGGAAATTGCTCATATGTAGTTAAGTCCCAGTAAAATATGAGAATACATAGTTCGTTCATTATGTGTTTGCATTTAACAGTATAGCCAAATTAAGCATAGCTATGCAAGTCTATGGGAGAAAAAAAATCGAATGTACTTATACTTTACACTTGAATGACAACCTCACTGGGATAATATCCTACGCACCTGCCCCAACTACAGAGGTGTGCAAAAGCGTCTTTGTTGAACTGGACTGTTCCTTTAAGAAATGATTGCTTTTGTCATGGTAACCAAAATGCTTTGTTATGAGAAGAACCTATGAAATAATCATGTTGATGGCACTGACGCTGACGCATTCATTGACATAAAACTTGCTTTAGAGAGATGGCCCAAGGAGTTTGTGCAACAGACTGGGTCATCCACAGGGTTCTTTTTCAGACGCTTGTTCGACTGCTCTCCTATGGGTAATACGCATCCTCTGTAGTACCATCACGAATACATTCACCATTCCTGCTAAAGGCAAAAAGATTGGCCTTTTTTCACCGTCCTTGGGGGCTATGAAAGGCAGTGCGCACCTGTGTGCACATCCTCTTTCCGTCCTTCACTTTCACGAGTCATCATCGATTTACTTTACCTCCTGTAATTCAATTCAACTGTCCGGCGAGAACCTTGCCTGAGTGTAACGGTTAAGGACGCTGAATTACCAAAGTAAAACTTCGGTCTTCAACTCCTGCACTATCTTCGAAAGCAGCGAATTAGGTAAAAGACTGGACCGAAGACCAGTGTTCTTCTCTGCTAGTCGACCATCTTGCAAGGGGGAAGCTAAACTTGAGCTTAGCATGACTGGAATAAGAGTAGTCTGGTGCTGTCTCTTAATTCCTGGCCACACTCGCTTATCTGGAACGAAAGCAATGTCTGTCACTGATCTGAGGTTATTTTTGCTTTGGCAGAAAAAAGTTAACAGTCTTTTGTCGGCGTACCCCGGTTCAGCATGATGGAGCTATTAGCTATCCTCACGAGGCTAACAGTTGACGCTTCACTGTGTCCTAGCCTTAACCACAACGACCACCGTGTCTGCTGCTGCTGCCTGAATACCCTTTGGTTACCCTGGACCAACACAAGTATTTCGCCTAACAAGCGAACTCATATACTTGTCCCATGTGGGTTCAACGGCGGTTCATTTTGCTTCGGCAGAAAAAAAATTAATAGTCTTTCGTCGCCGTACTTCGGTTCAGTGTGACAAAGTTATTAGCTATCCTCACGAGGCTAACAGCTGGCACTCCCCTGTGTCCTTAGCCTTCACTGCATACACCCCTGTGTATGTTGCTACTACTTGGATACCCTTTGGTTATCCTGAACACAAGCTTTTCGCCTAACAAGCAAATTCAAATACTAACACAAGTAGTTTGCCTAACCAGCAAATTCAAATACTTGTCCCCTGTGGGTTTTCTGTCGAAGGAAACAGAACGTTTACCAGTTCGTGGTAAGGTTACGTTAGCTACCCAGCTAATCGGCTAACCTCCTCCTGATACATGACCGCCCTGCCTGAGAGGCTGTGGGGTCGAAACAGTAGATACTCACGCTGTGTGCTCTGTGCTGTGTGTCTTATCTGCATATCCCTTGTTCGAGAGGGTGATTCATGTGAACCGTGTCATTCAGGACCTATCGACCCTTTTCGGTGTACCTAGCGAAGCTTACGGCGGCAGTGTTAGCTGCAGCTAAATCCCTAGTTTCTGATACGTCACTGTTGGGCTTGCACAAGCATCCCCACAGCGAAAGGTCCATTTTACACAGCCTGTCCCTCAACGGTGTACTCAATGGCTGGTCGTAGAAGACCAAAGTCTTCCACTCGTGGCCAGGTTACGTTAGCTACCAAGCTAATCGGCTACCCTCCTCCTGATACATGACCGCCCTGCGCTGTGGGCTCGAAACAGTAGATACAGATACTCACGCTGTGTGCTCTGTCTTATCTGCGTATCCCTTGTTCGAGAGACGGTCGAAGGTGATTCATGTGAACCGTGTCATTCAGGGGGGATCCCGCAAATTTCCTCCCTCAACAGTCCATATCCCCTGAGGTGTATAACGCCCTGCGTAACTGTCCCGTTAGTGGCCACTGATTCTCTGAATAGGCCAAGAGGTGACTGTCGAAATATTCGATTCAGTCCTCCCATTTCTCGCTGCCACTAGTCTGTGAGCCAAGTGGCCAGGAAGGCATAACTGGGAAACACTAATGTGCTGTCTGCCAGAGCAACAATAACCCCAGATGGGTCCCATTCCCTCGGATGACACCCTTAGTCCAGGAAGTAATCCCTCCCGTTAAGGACACTATTACTAGGGTACAGAATCAAAACAAGAAATCGTGGCAATGCCCGATTTCGTTCACAACCCAAGCAGTGGTCACTTTAGATGGGTTCTCTTTTCTCTTTCCCTCAGGTGACACCGTTAGTCCAGGAGGTGATCCCTCCTTTCCAGGACATTGTTATTGGGGTACAAAAAAACGGCCAATGCACACTTTCGTCCAAAAACTCCTGTTGATAGTTTTTCCACACTAAACATATATGGACGGTATATGGCCACCCTCCGAAATGGAGCTGGCCCTAGCACCTTGTCTCCCTGACTTCCCGGCGTCGTGTCTTTTAGACTCTGCACCCTCTCAGCGGTCTCTCTTGGCTCAGCAGGAGGCTGTACGCCTTTCCCCCGGTGTCCCTGTTGATGGCGCTTCTACACAAAGTGCGTCTAGAACGCCAGTCTCTGCTGCTAGTCGCCCCCGATGGGGCTGGCATCCCTGGTTGGCGGAGATCACTAGCCTGCTCTCGGGCGAGCCGTGGGAGCTGCTCTTTAGAGCGACCTGCTTTCACAGGCCCATGGTGAACTCTTTCACCCACACCCAGAGGTGTGGGCTCTATGGGTGTGACCCGTCCAAGGCTGAGCAGACGTCAGTGAGGGGATCAGGATCCCGTTCTCCAGGCATCTGCCACAAGTCCGAAGGCCACTAGCTGTGCCCTACCGGCTCCACTTATTCCTGGGCTTCTCTTGCTTTGTGACAGACCTCCGGTCTGTACCAATTTAATTGGTGATTCGATCGGGAGTGTTTGTAACTAATTGGTTGCCATGGCGGCGCATTCAGATGCAGCTGCTTACAGCTCTCCCTACTTTCGCACTTTCTAAATGTTTTTTATATGTATTTTTTTGTTTTGTTTGTTGACATCGGACAGTAATATGACCTACAATCGTGTGGAATTAATTGACATTGGTTTTCAACAAAAGAGGATGATCTGCCGTGAGTTTCAAAACTTCCATAATATTCCGGACGAAATAGCGAGACCGCTTGGATCACCGTGGATTGTTTGCGCATCTTTCAAGCGTCGCAGGCGGAGAAGAGAGAGGAAGCAAAAGAGGGGGTTCAGGGCTGGACTCTTGACTAAACTAAGGAAACGGCCACTCAAACCTCCGCTACCAAGCCTTTATCTCTCAAATGTCAGGTCCATGGTACACAAAACGGATGAGTTGGAATTACTGCTCGCTGGGAATCGCTGCGTTCGAGATAGTTGTGCACTTATCATCACAGAGACATGGCTTCACGCAGAAATCCCCGACGCTTCGGTGCAGCTTGAAGGACGCACGCTACACAGGTGGGACCGGAATAACAACTCTGGAAAAAAAAGAGGAGGAGGGCTCTGCATCTACGTGCATGAAGGTTGGTGCAATAGCAGTGCTGTTTTGGATAGCCATTGTTCTCCCGACCTAGAGTGCATGTCAGTGAGATGTAGACCATTCTATCTGCCAAGAGAGATAGCCGCTGTTGTGATCACTGCTGTTTACATTCCCCCAGACGCTAATGTTAAAATAGCGCTCTCTCTGCTCCTTAACATCATTAATGACCATCAGAGAACCTACCCAAACGCAGTACATCTACTGGCTGGCGACTTTAATAAGGCCAATTTAAAAACGGTATTGCCTAAATTCCATCAGCATGTTAAATGCCCAACAAGAGGAGAAAAAACTTTGGACCATGTATACTCTAACATCAAGCATGCATACAAAGCCACACCCCTACCCCACCTCGGCCAGTCTGATCATCTCTCCCTATTCCTAACCCCCCGCATACACCCCCCTCAGCCGCCAATTACCACCTGGCCTGACAATGCTCTCCCCCGTCTGCAGGACTGCTTTGAGCAGACACACTGGGAAGCCTTCCATCATGAGGATCTGAGCACATATACCGACACTGTACTGTCTTACATCAAGTACTGTATTGGCATGGTCACTGTGGAAAAGACTATCCAGGTTTACCCAAACCAAAAACCATGGATGACCAGCCAAGTGCGCACACTCCTTAGGGCCCGTGATGTAGCTTTCAGGTCTGGTGACAGAGTGCAATACAGCAGTGCTCGCGCCGACCTAAGAAGAGGCATCAAGGCAGCCAAAGCTGACCACAAAAGGCGGATTGAGGAGCAGCTGAACAACCCCCGGCAGATGTGGCAGAGTATTCAGTCCATCACTAATTATAGGGGACAGTCTGTGTCTCATGGAGATGGAGATGCAGCACTAGCGGAGGAGCTGAACAGCTTCTTTGCCCGCTTTGAAGCTCAGGCGCAGCATTCAGGCGTACCACTCCAGCCCCTGCAACAACCCACTCCATACCTTAGCACCCCCCCACCCACTCTGGAGGTTGCGGCTGATGACGTAAAGCGAGTGCTTCGTGCTGTGAACCCGAGGAAAGCAACAGGCCCGGATGGCGTACCAGGAAAGGTGCTCAAGGCATGTGCGGCCCAACTAGCACCAGTCTTCACTGACATTTTCAACCTGTCACTGAAACAAGCCACCATCCCAGCCTGCTTGAAATCTGCCACCATTATACCTGTTCCAAAGAAGGCATCTACTACCACCCTCAATGACTTTCGCCCTGTTGCACTCACTCCAGTCATCACCAAGTGCTTTGAAAAACTGGTGCTGAGGCATATAAAAGCCTGTCTCCCCCCAACCCTAGACCCTCATCAGTTTGCATACCGGGCAAATAGATCCACTGAGGATGCAATAGCCATTGCTCTCCACTCTGCACTGAGTCACCTGGAAAGACAAGGGAGCTACGTCAGGATGCTCTTCATCGATTATAGCTCAGCTTTTAACACCATCATTCCTGACATCCTAATCCCCAAGCTGAGACATCTAGGACTTCCATCATCCACATGCTCCTGGATCAAAGACTTCCTTGTTAATCGTCCCCAACAGGTGAAACTAGGTCACCATCTCTCAACCACCCGCACCCTCAGCACCGGCTCGCCCCAAGGATGTGTGTTGAGCCCACTTCTCTACTCCCTCTACACGTTTGACTGTAGCCCCATCCACCCAGAGAACATCATTGTAAAATTTGCAGATGACACAACAGTGGTGGGACTGCTAACCGAGGGAAAGGAGGAGGCCTACAGGGATGAGGTCCTGAAACTTGGAGAGTGGTGTGCATCCAACAACCTGGCCCTGAACATCTCCAAGACGAAGGAGCTCATCCTGGACTTCCGGCGGAACAAAGATGCTCCTGCCCCCCTGCACATCAATGGAGAACGTGTAGAGCAAGTGAGCTCATTTAAATTCCTAGGTGTACACATCTCAGCTGATCTCTCCTGGTCGACTAACACCTCGGCTCTGGTAAAAAAGGCCCAGCAGCGATTGCACTTCCTCAGAGTACTTAAGAAAGAACAGTTAGACTCAAGCTTGCTGGTGACCTTTTACCGTTCCACCATAGAGAGCCTGCTGACCTACGCAGTGTCAGTGTGGCACTCAAGTTGCACTGAGGCTGACAGGAAGAGACTGCAGAGGGTGACCAAAACAGCACAAAAAATCATAGGCTGCCCCCTGCCTCCCATACCCACCATCTACAACTCCTGCTGCCTAAGTAGAGCCAGGAGTATCATTAAAGATCCCACACATCCTGGCTTTCATCTCTTCACACTGTTGCCCTCTGGCAGGCGCTACAAGGCATTGCCAGCCAGAACCAATAGGATGGCTTCTTCCCCAAAGCTGTTATAACAATGAACACACACTTACTGGACAATGTTCATCTATAAAGAACTGTGCACTTCGTAGGGAAGCTAAAATCTCAGTATACTTTGTATACTGACAATAAAGGCTTTCTATTCTATTCTATTCTATAACTCCCATAGGAGAGCAGTTGAACGAGCGACTGAAAGAGAACATTAGGACATATTAATATGTCTGATTCTGAAGTATTATTCGAGACATACACTAAAGCAATTGAGAAAAACAGTAATAATATTAATAATAGTTTTGTCATATAATATTGTCACTTGTGCAGGTCAAAAAGCCAGTTTCTGTTTGCTGTCAGCATATTGTCTATCAATGCAGTGCAAAATGCTTTATCACTGAATATATGAAACTTTCTCACCCTCCCAAAACATTTAGGCCCTAGGTCATTGTATGAGTCTTGACATGCTAAATGATTAACTAAGCTGTCATAATGTCTTACATGTAAGCACTGACTAATTTGCATTAGATTTTTGTCTATAAATATGATCTGAATTGGTCAATTGCTCCCAGGTAAATACTGACTCTGTTATCAAAGGCAGTAAAAAGAAAAGACATTTTAGAGAAAACAGGCATGCAATACTATACATGTATAACAATAGGCATTGTATTGGATTACAGGAATGTAAGCCATACATTATGGGCCCTGTATAATTGGGTATTACATGTATTATGGGGGGCACATGGGCCCAGGGACTGAGGGTAGAATTAGATCTTTGACTTCTTATTTCCCATGACTACTATTTCCTTCTCCTTTGACATCCTAATTTCCCATGACTTCGTCTCTGGCCTTAAGTCAGCAGCCCTGATAATGAGATGGCTGTCTTTGCCACCTCCTGCCAAGAAGTAATAATAATAATAATAATAATAATAATAATAATAATAATAAACATTAATTGGCAATACTTCCTCCCTACCTGATGGTCAGCCGGCTGTCTTTTCCACCTCCTGTCACTAGCTGGCCATCCTTCCTCCAGGTTCCATACGCTCCACGGTCTGACTTCCAGGTGAGAGTGATAGTGGCCCCTCTCTTCACGCTCTGGTCTGGTGGAGAAAAAAATATTAGATGTGATAGAACATCCTCACACATCTACACTTCATGACAGATGTAGATACACAAACAGACAGATATAGTAGATGCTGTAGATGGGTCGACAGACAGAAAGACAGACAGACAGACAGACAGACAGACAGACAGACAGACAGACAGACAGATAGATACGTACATACTAGGGCTGGGACTCGATTAAATAAATTAACTGAAATAATCGCATTTAAATATCTGACTTGAGAACAGTGGAAAAAAAACTTATTCACATGGATTTTGAATAATTACAATAAATAGGCGTAATCTTGANTATGTCCTCTTTTGAAAGTCGCTTTGGTTATAAAGCGTCTGCCAAATGCAATATAATGTAATAATAATGTAACGTAATCTAAAAACGGTATTCATTTTTAAAAGAATAGAGAACTCGTCTCAATTTCAGCAGGCTATATTCACCATCAGGCGTAATACTGCCCTCCAATGGTCTAATCCAGAACTATGTAGCTATATTATACTGTGATTAATTTTTTTAATCGCATTAATTAGTTTAGCGAATTGCGTGATTAATTAATCGAAATTAATGCATTAATGTCCCAGCCCTAGTACATACATACATACATACATACATACATACATACATACATACATACATACATACATACATACATACATACATACATACATACATACATACATACATACATACATACATACATACATGGATAGATAGCTTTTAAAATGGTGCACACTGACCAGTGTCTTGCTAAACCAAAAGCAATCAGAGATGCCAATTTAGCACCCAGAGCAATGCTAGATGCACTTGTTTTGTGTGTTTTTGGTACCACCCACTGGCGTTTCAAAACCTCATAGACTACTCCAATTGGCAGACGAGCAGAGATAGACAGGCTGCCAGACAGGATCATTGCAACAACACTGGGGCCAACTCTCTGGGGGGCAGGAGGGCAGGTAAAGAGACCCGTGCCCGAAAACACAATAAAGAAGCTGCAGTAAATGTAAAACTGTAATAAACACTCCTATAGAGTAAGACACACGCAGTGCACAGTGGTGAAACTCAGAGGTCAATGACTCCCACACAGGTACAGAACATGAACCATAAAACCATTACAGTAAAATACATGGGAAGTGCTAAAGGGCGATTAAAGGAACGTTTGGCAGCAGTTTAAGTGAAAAAGTTAAGAAGCTAAGAGGCTAAAGCTAAAGTGTAAAAGTGCAGCCTGGCATGACAGATATAACAGGAAGTGTACTGTATAGTCTGGGCTTGCCCCATAGGCAAAGCTGCGGAACCAATGGTTGGAGTTCAGACGGCATTGTCACCATGTTCAGCCCACTTACTCATTGCATGGTCACTTAAGTGTTTCAGGTGGTACACAATCAATACTTACGCTAGGGACACATAGCAGGCGAAACCAGTGAGGCGAAGAAAGGTGAAATTCAGAGCTCAACCGTCATCAGGTCGTCGCAGCGAATCAAATGGCATGAAACCGTCATGTTTTTGATTCGATTGGCCGCCGCAGGCGAAATTCGCTTCTCATTTGCATAATATTAAAATTGGTTGAATAATTTTGCTTGGCTTCTGTTCACTTGCCTTTGTCTCCCTCATAGGAATGAATGGCAAAGTTCACTTCACTTGGCCAAATTCGCGTGTATGTGGCCCTACCGTAAGACAGTCAGTACAACAAATAAGGTCATAAAATGGGTATATTACCTTTTAGTTGTGGTTCTGGAAAACAAAAAGGAAAATCAGTCAGCCAGAAACACTTATCATGTGACTTTTTGTCTTTCAGAATGTTAAAATAATTCTCTTATTTAGCTCTCTCTCTCACACACACACGCACACACACACACACACACACATACACACACACACACACATACACACACACACACACACACACACACACACACACACACACACACACACACACACACACACACACACACACACACACACACACACACACACACACACACACACATACACACACACCAAGTATGGAGATTAGCACCCGTCCACCTGCCAATGAAGGGTAGATTGACGGGTGAAAACTTTCACCTCAGCTCGAGCTATAAATAGCCTGAAAGTCCAGGCATTTTTTGTCCCCAACAGGGCAGTGATAAAATCCAAATTGCGTCCAATAAGTAGACCTATTAAGGTGTTCCCCTTATAATTTATTGACAGAAACAACTGCACGCAAAACCATGTGGTCGTGGGCAGCTTTGGGTTAACATGGGAGAACTACTCAGTGCATGGAGAAGTTAGCTGTGCACGGCAGATAGCGCAGAGGGAGAGATGTCAATCATTCGCGACTGCACAGTACAATGGCATATCACAATGGCAATGCTCCCAGTAGGCCTGATACATGGTTCATGCCAAAGGTCTTTGCTGTATTTCCATTCTTTGGAGAATTTTTTTTGGTAACACTTTCTATGAAGCCCATATCTATAGTGCATTATGAGTGCAGTTATAACAAATCATAATGCACATTATAATTACTTACAACGCATTACGACTACACCCATGATGTTTCATGATCTTTTTTGTTAACAGTAATGAATAACCATGAATCTAGCTTATAATGCTTTATAAATCCAAGGGTGTTATGTGCTCATGACTGGATATTAATTACAGGCTGCCTGATGGGGCTTACAGTACATTATGATGCATTATAGATGTGCATTATACAGTGCATTATAGATGCATCCATATGAACTCCACTTTACTTAGAGCACACATTGACGACTTATGATCTCACATGGAACA
The DNA here is from genome assembly GCF_034702125.1 of Engraulis encrasicolus. NCBI lineage: Eukaryota > Metazoa > Chordata > Actinopteri > Clupeiformes > Engraulidae > Engraulis > Engraulis encrasicolus. The sequence goes on from NW_026944746.1 coordinate 108,590, forward strand.
TTATAGCATCTTATGAGCCCTTATGACAGTTAAACATTCAGGTCTGTGCATAGAGGGGTATAGGTACTCATAATGTACTATAAACCCCATCAGGCAGCCTGTAATTTATAGCCAGTCATGAGCACTCATGACACCCTTGGATTTATAAAGCATTATAAGCCAGATTCATAACTGTTTATATAAAGCATCATGATGCATTCTGAGTGTAGTCATAAAACATTGTAAGTAATTATAATGCACATTATAATTTGTTATAAATGCACTTATAATGCGCTATAGATATGGGCTTTAAGTAAAGTGTTACCCTTTTTTGATAGTCCACTCCATCTTTTATCTTAGCGGTCACAGCTAGGCCTATTTCTACACACTGACACGTCAGTACTCACGCTATCTATGGTAAAGGTTATGGAATGGAAGTGTAGGCTTGTCTGTCAAAGCGGTGAAGTGCAACATCAAGCTGAGTGCCTATTTGTCTTATTTGGAGCCGAGTTAAAGGATATCACTGGCAAGAGTCATTTATGAAATTGCCTACTCTTCTTGAAGAGCTGAGTTCTGCAGTAGCCTCAAAATTTGACTGAATAAACTGCACATCTGTGCAAAACAATCTAGGGGGCCTACCTAGCAGTCATAATTAAATATTCCATCGCCCGTAGTTGACTGCCAACTCTGCACGTTGTGTTGTAGACAGCCTTGCACTTTATCCTTGGACATCAGCCTGCTGCAGAAGCGAAAGCATGGTGGACCAGCGCTCACATTTAGGATATGGATGACAATGTGCAAATAGGACTAGCTTAACATGTAACATGTAACATGTCAAAGACAGACAGTCGACGCTGTCGGGCTCTGCCCGCTTGGGGTGTCTAACCCCGTCGACACACTGAATCCAGCATTCTCGCTTTCTTCCCGTGAAGACTACTACAAGCTCCTCGCACCTGCCAAGGCTGTGCTCGCTTAAGGGCTCTTACACACCAGGGCGGTAAAGCGTCGCGGAACGGCCGCATTTTTTACCGGCGTCGGTGAAAATACATTGAAGCCGGCTCCGCGCTGCGCTGCATTTGGAAAATAGAACTCGAGCGTATTTTTCACACCGGCGACCGGCGGTGTCTCATTCAAATGAATGGCAAAGTAGCATGCTAGCTTTGGCTGTGGGGAGGGTTTTGAATAGGACTGGCCGCACACGGCGACGCCGACGCTGTCAGTGTGAAAGCCAGAGAAAAACACGCCGTCCAAAACTAAGCAGAAAGACCGCGTTCGTCCCGGGACCGTTCCGTTCCGCCTTGGTATGTTTTGGCCCTAACCGTTCACAGACGGACTGTCCAGGACCCTGTCGCCGAACGCGGCCGCGGCCGGTAAAATCGTTTGCCTTCGTCAAGAAGTGCATTGAAGGTTTGCAATTAAGCCAGGTTACTTTCTAACTCTAGTGAAGTGTCCGTGTCGTGGCGAACTTCAAGTTTAGCATGGCGGGCTACCACCCACCTAGCTACCTAACTTCAGCTAGCCTGATTTAGCTACCTCTACCTCCACCCAGCACTCGGCTGCCGGTGGTACTTTATTAATGGTAGGCTACACCTTACAACAGGGAGCGAGAACGCCAAGCTCGCTACTCTGTTTGACTATTTTCATCAGTTTTCTGTTTGTAACCCACCGCATGTAAACCCACTCGGCGGGAAACAAGTTGCTAGCTTCGATTTGTAGCTTCCCCCGCACGTGCGGCTAATCTGCTAACACTGGTGTTAACTGAAGTAATTACTTGTTATGACGAGTTATTCGAGTAACACTACTCTCCTCTCTCTTTTATTCTGAAATATGCTTCAGGCATTTCCCCCGCCATAGGGAAGAGTGAAAAGCAAGAGTGAAGAGCCCGTTGCCTCCCGTGCCCGGCGTCACGCAGCCCACCATGGCGGGCAGAGAATCCCAGGTCTGCATGGAACCCTACCATGCACCATGCACATGCAACGGTTGCAGGCCGCCATGCCTGCACCACTGCGTGGACAATACCAGAGGGAATTCGGGAGCGGAGGCTGAAGGTGGTGATCGTCACTAACAGCCCCCATGCACTAGTCAGACTCTGTGGATACCATGCCACCCGAGGACGACCCCAGCTTAGGCTACCCCCTCTCCCAGGGAGCAGGAGGATACCCAAGCATAAAGCACAATATCAGGGACATCACGTCGCTGCCCCCTAGACCCCAACAGGGAGGGCGACCTATTCTGCAGTATTCAAGGCCCCCCAGTGACCATGCTGACTCGACCCAGCCTCCCAGACAGGTCAACACTGCCAAGGTTGACATCCTATGGAGAGAGGCCAGAGCCTGCATCCTAAGGGCTAGAACGGTCAGAAGCTCAAGGTGCTTCAACCCAGAACAGAGGCCCAAACGGCCTACAGGACCCAGTGGCGGACCTGACAGCCCAGGATCACTTGTTCCCACGTTCTCGCCCACACCGTAGAGGAAGATGGAGAAAGGGTCATGTCTTACAGGTGTTCAAAATCTGAAACTGCAGACAAAGTGTCACCAAGCACAAATCACACCCAATCTCAGTGTCCAGTAAACATACATTATTCGCACCTAGGCCGTGGGCCAAAGGCAAATCTGTTGATACAAAATAAACACTAATGCTACACAGAGGGTAATTTCACCAAACTGTTAAGTATACCAAGGTGTTCAGTATACAAAGATCTTTATCTTCCTGGCAAGGGCCAGGGACGATTCGGTCAACACATAAGATGCACGTAATGCATGAGAGCGGTCTCATCTCACTAAGGTGTTAAGCAGACTAAGGTCATTCGCACCAAGGCAGGGCCATGGGCGAATTTTATTAACACATAAAATACACACATTGCGTCTCACCAGACTAAAGTGTTAAGTAAAGAAAGGTCATTCGCATCTAGGCAGGGGCCAAGTGCGAATTGTATTAACACAGAATGTTAACATGTTATAAACATGCACACTTGCATCTCACCAGACTAAGGTGTTCAGTAAACATGGGTCATTCGCATCTGGGCAAGAGCCAAAGGCGAAATTGTTATTATATAACTTACACAAGTAATGCAAAGCAGTAGCCTCTGTCTCACCAGACTAAACTGCTCAGTAACAATTATCATTTGCATCCAGGCAGGGGCCAAGGGTGAAATGTTTAACATTATGCACACAAGGGATACTATTACAGTAGTCTCAGCAGTGTTAAGGGAACAAACACCCCTCACACCCAGGCGAGGGGCTGATTTGGTAACACAAAAGTGGCTCCCCTTGCAGCCTAGGGGTAGCCTCAACAGACCAGTGTGCTTTGAAATAAATAAAGAATGCCATCCCCATCCAGGCCTTGGGCCAAGGACGGAGTTATTGAGAAGTCACACACGAGGTGTACAAGTACAGTGTACACCAGAAATCTCTCTCTCTTTTCAAAAAAAGGGTGCACCACTGTCATAACACCACCAGGGCGCATCATTTCCCCTTTATCGGCAGCGGAGACATAGCAGAGATCTCTCCGGTGACGCCACTAGTGTGCGTCACGTCACGGCTGCGTGGGTAACGTGACTAACGTCATATAAGAGCGACGGGTCCTGCTCATCCATGACGAACAGACAAATGCGACACTACTTTATTCCACGATAAGTGGATAAAGAGCTTCTGTTGATCACAAAACCACCTAGGTTCAGTGGAACACTAATTTAATGTCAGTAGACTGAGTTCTCGAGTTACGAACGAAGAGATCCCTTCTTTTCTACTCTAAGGAGCCGTCAATGAGCTCTGTTCAAAATACTGCGCGATCTCAGCTGGAAAGCGCATTTTACAGACCCCTCTTATAAAAACATGTATGCCATCACAATCGCATACATCTGACAACAAGGTGCTTTGTCAATCATATCATCGTCTCGATTTTGGGGTTGTCACAAGAGTTACAGCAGATGATCTTATCACACGGCTGTAGCCTGTCTGAAATCAGAATGTTTGTTATGAGTTTCGCCGCCACGGCAAAACATACAGCGTCTCGCTGCCTCAACAGGTGATTGAGGACTGCGTTAGCCCCTCTGACAGGCTTTTGGATCAGAATACTGTAATTAAGACAATTTCCCCTATTGCTCCCTCTAGAAGGAGTCAGCATTAGATTCCAGGACGGTGCTAAAGCATTGAGTGCATTTGGGTTCAATAAGTCACCGTGAGTAGTAGTCAGACAAGGTCTAAGACTACAGTTGGTGTAAAGGCATCCGCTATTACGGTAGCAAGAGGTGTCTCTCGAATGATGAAGGGCTTTTACAGTAAAGCTTACTGGCCACGTTGTTCATGCAGTGGTTTCACCATCGCACGTCCAGGGCGGCCATAGACACACAGGGGCTCCCCGGCACGGGAGTGACCTGGAAGCGGTGGCTACAGGTATACATGATAAGATGCTCTAGTGGTTAGAGTGCGTCACTGGTGGGCAAGACAGCCGGTGGTAGGCTACTCAGCCCCTCCAGTTAAAGAGAGAACACATACACATCCACATTAAGTGTTCTGGGCCCTGAAACATTTCCAAAACTATGTAGGTGGGTGAGGGTTGCTGGGTCACAGTTTCTGTTAAGTCTGCAGAACAGGGTCAAGGGGAACATCCTCTCTACTCTCAAACATCAGCTTGTGTGGGGCAGGGGTTGGTGCAGGTTATTGCCATCTCTACACCTTGTGAGGAAACACACAGTGCCCTCTCTATTCCTCCTTGGCATAAAAGATGCACTAGATTGCTATGGACAAAACGCCCTCTCTATGCATTCACACCAATTAGCATAATAATCCCCACACTGGTCAGAGTCAGGGAACAGAGCCTGCTACTGATTTTGTTGGCCCAATTATGTCACCCTAACATGGGGTCACGATTGTGTAAGGTTGTTCGGAGAGCCCTCAGGGGGCCCCACCTCTACTGAGAGATTCTCTCAGACAAGAAGAGAGATTTATAATTCACACCTAGACAGGCTGGTCCGGCAGGCTCATTCTGTGAGAGGTAGAATTCAGACGCAGTCGCCCTCTCCCAGCAGTCATCGAGACTGTACTAGGGGCGACAGCAGCATACACACACTTCATACTTGGTCATAAATGGCGTGTGTTCAAGGTATGGGGCACACTGAGACACTTCTCCCTAGCGCCCTGTTGTTCAGCTTCTTAGCTTCCTACGGGATCTTATAGACAGGGTTAAAGCCTTTCCCAATTGGAAAGTTTAACTTGCTGCATTTTCAGCCAGCCACTTAAGTTTTGGGTACAAGCCAGCAGGGTAGTACCCCTTGGAGGGTTGTTTCAGGAAAGGCGTTACAGAGTAAAGGCCCTGTCTCCGGACCTTTGGTCCCTTGGTGGGACTTAGGTCTGGTTAAGTCGAGCTACACGCTCACCCCTCCGAACCACTGGTTTGAAGTTTATCTAGTCAAGACTGTTCTAATACAGCATTAACCACCATGAAATGAGTGAGTTAACTACTAGCCTTCCTTGTGAGGCCCTCAGGTTTACAATCTGACTCTGATTTGAAGAAGGTGCGTCTTCTCCCCATTACAGATTTGTGCCCAGAGCAGGACTCTTTCTTTAGATGTCGGAGAAAGGACCTGGATGCCCCGCTCCCTGCCCCCTCGCTCAGAGGAGGGTCAAGAGCTCAACTATGTGTGTCCTGTTAAAGCTCTGTGACTACATACAGAACTTAGCAGAGTTCAGCTTTTTGTGGCTTAGGCCACACACCATAAAGGACTACCACTGCCACGTCAGGGGTTGTCTCATTGGATTGTGAAGGCTACAACGGCTGCCCATCAGAATAATGTATCGCCGGTCCCTTAGGGACCTAAGAGCTTTTGCATTAACAGGAATGGCCACTTCCAGGGCACTGTCCACGGGGTTGCCAATGGTAGGCCTGTACAATGTAGCAAACAGGGCCCCAGGGTACACGTTCGCCCGCTTTCATGAGCTAGAGGTATCTGGCCGACACTAATCAGACTCCCCAGCAGCGATCTAAACATTTCTGACCGATGCTACTGTAATAAGGGCTTTACATAGCGTGCATTCCGGGAGTGGGCTATATCTCCCATAGTGAAACAATGAGCGAAGTTAGAAAAAGAACGTTAGGTTACGACCATAACCCTTGGTTCTTTGATAACAGAGTGAGGTGTTTCACCTATTTTTCCCTCCTTGCACTAGTTGTTAGGTGGGGAAGAAACCGTTAAGAATGCTGGATTCAGCGTGTCGACGGGGGTAGACACCCCAAGCGGGCGGAGCCCGACTGCGTCGACTGTCTGTCTTTGACAGACGTAATGTCATTGGAGCTTCCATAGATGGTCACGCCCAAGTGTAAAGAACCAAGGGTTACGGTCGTAACCTAACGATTTGTGTCATTAAACACTAATGTATTACACCAACGAAAGGTTGGTCGCGTATGCACTATGTTGCTAAACGTTAACACGTGGCTAACTATTTGGCACATAGTTTGATGGCTTCGAGGCCGTTTCAAAGTGAAGTGTTTTCCACGTGTTAGTTGGCTATTCTTGCACGGCAGAGTGTCTTTATCGCGTACTACACGGCTTTTATGCCGACGACGACTGGCCTGGCTACTGCTGTGCTGGGAGTGTTATGTTCTAGATGGCGGGGAGTTGTAAATTTGGGGTGGGGTGGGGGGACGGACGAATATTTCAGGGCTTCTTCAGGGCAAATTTTCTGTTCTGTTATGTTGTCCCTTTTGTTTTGAAGAAAAAACGATTTATTTTTTTTGTGTACAGCAAAACCTTTTTGTTTTCTTGAATGTTCTATTTAAATAATTCATAATAAATGACCATGATCTCTTACAGAATCTGTGATGATATGTTGATTTCATATAGCTGGTGCTATGGGGGAAGGGATGGTGGTCTCACCTCATAACCCGGATTAACAATTTCTTTGTTTTCAGAAACGGAGACCAATTATGTAATGATGTTTTAATTAATCGTGTTTTCATTTCTGTGTTATCTCAACTCTGAGCAGAGGTATCAAAAGTAAAAGTACCTTTGTGGTGTAATTACAACACTTGCACATGGTATTACATAGCTGTTACAGCATTTACTCCATTGTAACTAATGGGATAGATGGACTGTGTTGTTACTAAAAAACACTGAAAACCTGACAAGGACCCACCATAAACTTGATCCAACCAGTGCACAGTTTAGCTGATGTCAGACAAGTACACAGATCTACTGTTTACTCAGATAAGTTACTTGTGTAGGAAGGAAACTGTTTCTTTTTTTTTACTCTTACTTTTGACACCTCTGACTCTGAGTCACTTAATTAGTGCAGTATGAATGTTGTTTACCTCTTTCAGGTCAAGTCTGCCTGGAGATACAGAGCCACAAGGCCGCAGGAGAAGATACCAGGCGAAATGAAAGATGTGAATAAGTGTTAGTGATTTGATCTATTTGGATAAGGCTTTGTGATTTGGTTGCATGGCGGCCTGAAAGAGTCACGAGGCCTAAAGATAAGACACGGTTTTGCACATGGGTGAAAATGTATGAAAAGTAAAGTTTTAATCTACAGTAATGTCTTTTTAGGTCAAAGATGCAGAATTCGATCAGAAAAACAGCGTGACGTGTTTGTGCACTTCCTTTCACCTGTAACCAAACTGTCAGTAATAGTGGTTGATGCATGGTGTCACTAACTTGATATATTTGATTCTAGACACATCTGAAAGTCTTAACACTGGAGGGTGGCCTGCATGATTAACATTTGTACACAATCTCAATGTGGTTTTCTATAGCAGGATATGGATGCTCCAAGGCAAAGTTGTGTGTTGCCGGTGGAGTGGATTGTGCTCTTGTGTGCAGGTGTGTGTTGGTGATCCAAGCAGACGAGCAAGGCATGAGCATGAGGGCCATGGGCTAGACGTAAGGAAGCAGATGGGCAAGTCAAAGGCCATGAAGAAGGAACAATGGACGAAGAGGAGGTGGCAAGATTATCGGAGTGACCCTATCAAGGCTCAAGTATTCAAGCAACCCAACCTGCTTATTTTGAGATTTCATGTGCTAAGATTAATAAATCATCATTATTATACAAACATTTTTCAACCTCTCCGTCTCAACTTCTTCCAAATGAACAATTCAAGTCTGCTTTATTACAAGGTAATCAATGTCTTAACATGTGCTGGTCATACAAAGAAATGAATGCCTATAGCCTACATATAGGCCTATAGAGGTAAGTGCAAGACTGGGCAACAGAAAACGTGCACAGAGCAGGAACCAGCTAACAGAGGATTACCAACAGAATTGTAAAACAGTTATTAATTGTATGCTGCCGTTGGTAGGCCTATAATAGTCATGATTTCATGAACCCAGTCATTCAATTGTTATTGTGTAATAACTTAATACATAAGGACGAGGAGACTCGGGTATAAATGTCACAGTTGATGTTTGCTTGGTATGAACTGATTGACCCATCCCAGAATACAGACTAAAAACGCGACCAACGTTAGTACACTCCGCGTAGGGTAGCCTACTAGTGCAACATTAATCACAAATCACAACACATGTCGAGTATCCTAATGTTTTATTGCATAAACATGTCATTATTCAGCTTTTTGCCTTGTGCAGCGAGGAACCTCGAAGTATATTTAACAATTCGAATGTGAAATCATGCCGCTAGCAAAGTTCAAATAAAAACAAAGATAGCATCGGCCTATTAGGCCTACCACACAATTTGAATATGAACATGAAAAAGAACGAAAATTAGTCTTGCACGTAGTTCGTTGAACTGCTAATAAAGTTTAGAAACAATAAAAAATTATTTATTGTCTTCCGGTAGGTTGAGGAATTCCTCAAACATCATATGAATTCAAATTTAAATGAATTTTACATTACATTTTACGGTTTAAACCTTTACGGTAATATGGACGAGGCGAGTTAGCCTACTTGGACGTGTGTAATCAGCTTGTTCCGATGAACGTCCCTAGGGACGTCCAACTCACAGATGAACGTCCCTAGGGCGTCCAACTGGCTTCGTGCCGCAGCGAACTGTCTACTTGCCAGGTCTCGGAACATTTCAGAAGACAACTGACAGTTCTACGCTCACACGACTTGACAGTCAGCCAGGGCTGGACTGGGAGACTTTTTCAGGCCGGGCATTTTCCAAGGCCAGGCCAGGCCACCATGAAGCAAAAAACAATAAAGCTTATGATAATACCTACACGCGGCGTTTTGGTGCAATAACTTCAGCCATCTTTCCAGTTCCCTGATTAGGTAGGCCTACTTAGGGGCCTACATACACCAAATAGCTACTTAGTAGGCCTACCCCTGTGTACAATATAGTATATTGCATAATACAAGAATCATGCAATTAGCATAGGAGGATGGAGATTAATTATTTTCTTGAAAATAAACTTTTAAGCAGGCTAGCAAGTTAGAATCGAACATAATACAAATCACTTAAAACTAATAAGTCTTGTGTCAAAAACCTTGGTGTGACATTAATCAGTAATCACAGTTTCAATGCTCATATGAAAAGCATACATCAGCTTTGGCATTTTAGGAACATACTGTAGCTAAGATTAAAGATTCTGTATCTAAACAGCATATGGAGAAATTAATCCATGTGTTCCATCTAGCCTACTTACAGGTCTTCCCAAAAAAGGTACTCAGGCAGGTGCAACTAAAGCGACCTTGGGTTCATTGAAAGGCGCTATATAAAACCAAGTTATTATTATTGTTGTTGTTATTAATAATCCAGCTAGAATTCTGATCAAAACAAAGAAAATAGATCACATCACTCCAGCACTTAGGTCAATACACTACCAGTGAGATTTGGAATGAGGTTACAACTCTTCAGATCTATGTCTCTAAGTCACTAAATGTATTGTAGATAGGCCTGTGCTAGATCAGTATCATCTGAATAAATGTCTGTCTTCAGTCTCAACTACAGTCAGCTCTCCTCATCTGCCCTTGTCGCAATTTCGTTCCACAACCACTCCTTTTTTTAACGTCACCACTATTACTGATATAATTACTACTATTGACCAACACACAGAACCTAACAGAGCAGAAGTAGCTCTGGGCATGCGTTAGTCCTGTTATTGAAACGGTCAGGCCCTCGCAGCTTCAAAAAGGCAGCCTAGCAAGGTTCATGCTAGTAATAATAGCAGTGACGTTAAAAAGGTTGTAGCGAAAGCGACGAGAGCATAGGAAGAGAGCTGCCTCTCAGAATAGTGTGAGCGTAGCTGACAGAAGGCTGCCTGGTCGTCTGAAATGGTTTCAGTCCTGGCGCGCACAGCAGGGAATTGCCTCCCGTTTCGAATTGAGCCCAGAAAAGGGAGGTTGGCGCATGCGCATGGTCAGCAATCGAAAGTGAAAGTAGACTCCACAGCGCAGAGAAAGGGAGGAAGGTTTCCAAGAAATCAGTTCTTTAACAATACGGTTGTATGTCAGTCCAAGCATTATAAAAACATCTCCACTCGGCGCCGCGGTCTTATTCCGAGTAGCCAGCACAACAGACTGTGTTGTGGAGGCGGATACTTTATCAGAACGAGGTAAGCATAAACCCAATCGACCTTCTGATATGGCTTGTGTTTTTCTTATGTTTCCGATGTTTTTCTTATGTTTCCGCTGTTCCCTGCCGTCTGGCATACTATTGTTTTCTCCCGTCTGATAACCTGTTTTCGGCGTGCTCTGGAGACTGTGGTCGTGATGGCCTACTTTTGGGGAACCATAGCCAATCTTTTTCAATCTACCCGGATAGTTTGGACTGGTAAGGCAAGCCTATATCGTTTTGCAGCAAACCACTGACTGACATGTTAGACACCCCCCCTGTCAAAACCAGGAAAACAAGAAAAACAACCTTCATTGTCAATGACATAAGTGATATTTTTCTCTTTTTTTTTGTTCGGTCGGTCAGTGCGCATTGCACTAGGCCTATGCTTTGGTAATATTTATTAAAACTATGGGATTTAACTTACAAATACTTTCGCTTCGATTTTTTGATCGTTGTTACTTTGTTTCTCTTATTTTGTGATGGGGTGCTTTCACTTGCCATGCAAGCAAAGGGGAGCGTGTCTATGTTCCCACAGCCCATTGGATCCACAGCCCATTGGTCCCACATAACTAAGATTTTTAACATTATTTTTAGGCCTATTGGTTCTCTTCGTTTACTTGTAAATGTGGGAACATGGAGTTGTAGAGCATAGGGCTTATATTTGAATAATTTCTTAAAACTGTGGGAACATGGAGCAGCAGGAATAAGCTGGGACCATTTGGGCTGTGGGACCAATGGGCCGTGGGACCAATGGGCTGTGGGAACATAGAGCTGACCCCCAAGCGAAGTAGGCCTAAAGCAGATTTCGGACTGGTTACGCATCCGTAGCCTGCGTGTAGCCTATGCGAATTGTCCGCGCGCGAGTGCAGTCCAGGCCTAACTGTTTTAAGGTGGTTTTTTTTGGCATATAGGCCGATTGTGTATAAGACTTCCAAAGGGTTTATTAACCGTTCATCAGCACTATTAAAAGCTACTGACATTCTGACTAATTCAGTTTTCTCTCGATATAGCTCTCCCCCCAGTGTTACAAAATATTCAACACAAAAGTCCCAAAACTTTGCTCTATCCTGGAAGCATAAAAGTGTTCATGTTTAAGTGTTACACTGATGTAGCAGATCTCCTCTTGCCCTGCTCAGTCCTCCCAGGGTACCCTGCCATATCAGCCATGTGTAGTAGAGTAGCCTACTTTTCACTTGTGGATATGTCAGTCATAAAAGCAGTTTTTTGGACCAGTTGCGCATACGTGTGTGAGCCTGTTCGTGCATAACAGTATTCAGTCCTCCTGTCCCATATACATACTGTTACATAAGGTGGTCTCATTTTGCCCTGCACAGACCAACATACTCCTGCCGTATCAGCAGCCATGTCTGGTGGTCCCCCCTCCATGTCAGCGCCCGTGTGCCTGATCGAGAACACTGATCGCGGGCTGCAGGCGGTGGACTCGTCCCTGAAGTTGCTCCGGGACATTCAGCAGCCTGTGGTGGTGGTGGCTGTGGTGGGGTTGTACCGCACGGGCAAGTCCTACCTCATGAACCGCCTGGCCGGACAGCAGTCAGGTAATGTTGATGTACACACACACACACACACACACACACACACACACACACACACACACACACACTCACACACACACAGATGTGTGTCTTTTTTTTTTTACAGCTTCAGTATCTCCTGCTGAAAGGTTATGAGATAGTAACGTCTCTATGTCGATGGCTAGGGAAGGCATGATGACTCACAGGTTACAAGATAAGACTTGTTTCATGCCCCTGCAGAGCAAGCGCACGAAGAGTGACACACACACACGCGCGCAAACACACATACACACACACGCTAACACACACACACACACACACACACACACACACACACACACACACACACACACACACACACACACACACACACACACACACACACACACACACACACAGCCTTTCCTGTTTATGGTATAGGGAGTAGCTAATGTTGCTTACTGATGTAATCATTAGCACACTGACTCAGCAGAGATATGGAATGGAATGCTGTAGCTATGGATACAGACACCGGTAGTTCTAGAACACCTAGAACAACTTTTCTGTGGAATGAAGCGCTGTAGACAAGAATGCACAAATAGACAATTTTAGAAAATTATTTATTGTTTGTGGAATAACACATACATACATACATACATACATACATACATACATACATACATACATACATACATACATACAGTTTGTACATGCGTACTATCTGCAAAAGAATGCTTATAATACTATACTACTGCTACCAGTAGTACTACTACTAACGACGATGATGATGAAAATGGCAGTTGGGTGAAGGCAGCTGTGGCTAATGGATAGGGAGTCGATGGTGAGGTGGTGTTGGCTCAGGTAGTACAGGAGCCATTCGGCAACCAGAAGGTTGCAGGTTCAAGCCTCGCTCTGACTGATACCATCGATGTGTCCTTGAGCAAAATACTTAACCCCAAGTTGCTCCTGGTGGCAGAGTGGTAACCTGCGTGGCTGCCACTGCCACCAGTGTGTGTGAATGGGTAAATATATGAGGCATACAATGTAAAAAGGCTTGAGTGCTCGAAGGAATGGAAAGGCGCTATATAAACGCTGTCCATTTACCATTTGTTTACCATTCGGTCTTGGAATCAGAAGTGTGCAGGTTGGAATCCCTTGCCGAAGTGGCCTGGCTAAGTGTGAAAGCTAAGTGTAATGTAACAATTGTAGCAGTAATTAATGAGCAAACAGCTGTGATTTTCTTTGTGTACCATTGAGTCCAAGGTGTGTGTGTGTGTGTGTGTGTGTGTGTGTGTGTGTGTGTGTGTGTGTGTGTGTGTGTGTGTGTGTGTGTGTGTGTGTGTCTCGCAGGCTTTGCTCTGGGCAGCACCATCGAGTCTAAGACCAAAGGAATCTGGATGTGGTGTGTCCCCCATCCCTCCAAACCCGGTGAGCCAACACACACGCACGCACGCACACACACACACACACACTACACTTCACGATAGGTGTGTAGTGTACTTTGTTGCTCTAACTAATCACTTCTGTCTAGCACAAACATATGGATTGCTCTACCACAAATAGAACTGGACAGGCAATGTCATTTGCTTATCAGCTCAAAGGTATGGGTAATGTGTACGTATGTACGAAAGGTACCTGTGTACTTGTTGATTTGTATCAAAGTGCTTTGCAGACAGAGGCTAGAAAAAAAGTACTCTCCTTTGTATGACAAGGCTGAGGGCAGGGAGGGGTAACCACCGGTTACTAGGCTACGAGTGTTCTAGAATGTCACCGGAGTTCCAGTTCCTATTGTTGGCTCTTGTCACTATGGCAACTGCTTGTGTTGCCGTCTTACTGTAAGTCTGCGATCTGGGAGGAGAGGGAAGGCTCAGGAGAATGTAGGAAAGTGTGTGTGTGTGTGGGTGTGTGTGTGTGTGTGTGTGTGTGTGTGTGTGTGTGTGTGTGTGTGTGTGTCTGTCTGTGCGCGTGTCTGTGCTTTTTGTGTGCGCGTGTGTGTTGGAAATTCATGTACACTTTGTCCAGGGAGAGCGAATGACATCATGCATTCCTCTCAGACCACCCAGGAAATTCCCACATGTCGCTGCTCACACACATTTGAAATTCCACCTGGGAAACTCCCATTTTCATTGTGACACAGCACTCTTCAGCACACAGGGCTCACTGGACACAATGAAATTGCAATCATGCCTCACCCGAGTGTGAGGGAGCAGCCTTAAATGGTGCCCCAAGGGAGAAGTGTGGCAGTTACATTTAATTTATTTAGTTTATTTAAAACACAGTGACCATACACAAGGCTCATTATTATCAAGAGTAACAAGAGTAAAAAGATGGCTTGTGCAAGAATATAATTAACCCATTGTGTCCTTTAGCGACATATACGCTGCATTAAGGATCTTGAGATTTGAGCTGTTTTATTAAAATTGTGGGTATGTTAGAGCTAAAATGAACACATTCTAGTGCAAAATGAAGGTTCTAACTTTAAAAAGGCAACTTATTTCATGTTTGTATGTGCTTCGGAGGCTGAGATATTTAGGTTTCAATAGGGAGAGGGCACCTTTGCCCAAAAAGGGCTTAGGCTAAAATGGGTTATTACAGTTACTGTCCATCTGCTGATAGACAATCCCCCTCAATGAGAACTAAGCCCCGCCCCCACTCAGCTGTATCCTTCTCAATGCCCCCTAGGGCTCCCTGGGGATTGTAGCGCCCCCGTTTAGAAACACTATTCACAAGGTTTCAAAGGTTTGGGTGTTTACCGGAGATGTTAGAGAGCCTCTTTTGTTGGAGTTCGACTGTATGTGAAATGTGTTAAAAGTGCAATGACAACATGAATATAGACCAATAATGAAGTAGTAATGGCGTTTGTAGTACAAAGGCTGGGGCTTCGGGGCCCCCTCGGCTCTTGGGCCCCTGGGCCCTGTAGGCCCGTGCAGTAATTCCTCCTTTGCTTGCACATAATACATATGATACAACAATGCAAAACAGGTCAAACACATAGCACGCAAACACATCATACAGACATTTGGACAGGTCAAACCTCTCACACAACTCCTCACGCACACAAGCATTAAACAGCAAGCCTAGCTGGAAGGGAAAAAGGTCAAAACAAAAACTACTCACAGAAGGAAGTAGGAAAGTACATTGTGTACACACTATACATTGAGTACAGTGTGTGTGAATTGGCCCTGAAGGGAGAATTGCAATGATGCTGGGCACAGTGGGGAATTCCCACCCATGACTCACGCACATTATGAAAGTGAAAGTGAAAAGCACGAACACACTGGTTCTGCCTCTGGGTGCTTAAACCTTCTGCAAATATAATAAAATCTATAGAAGAAAACATGAAGCAAGCACAATGTGGTTCTTCTTTCACCACTTTTTTTTTTGTAAAACTCCTGTGTCTGTGTCTGTGTTTGTACGTATTTATGTAGCGACTTGACACCTGAATTTCCCCCTGGGGATCAATAAAGTTTCTCTACTCTACTCTACTCTACTAAAGTGGATGTGAGTACCAGTTGTACAGTCTAGAATCTTGAGGATAGTTCCATTTCCTCCTGGCTCATGTTACTTTGGTAACAGCGCGTGTTCCCATCTCACATTGGGGTTGCATAACTGCACTGTGTAACTTGCATCTAGCGTCATATGTTACTAATGCACATCTTCACATCTACTGAAAAGTAAGTATATACAAGTACATTTATACCAAGTGAAATGAAGGTGACAGCCTACTTGGGAAACTCCAACTCCCATTGTCATTGTGACACAGCACACAAATGCACACTGCACACAACAAAATTGCATTTATGACTCACTCGTGCAAGGGCCAACGTCCAATGGTGCTCCGAGGGAGCAGTGTCTGCCCTAAATGTGTAATGTAAATAACAATGTGACAGTCTACTGCAATCACAATAATTGATTATTTCCTCAAAGCAAAGATCGCCATCTGTGTCTGCCACCAACTCATTTCATTGCACACACACACACACACACACACACACACACACACACACACACACACACACACACACACACACACACACACACACACACACACACACACACACACACACACACACACACACACATTACTATGCAAACACTACTCAACAGTCATTGTTCTGTATTGTTGCATTTCTGCTTTTGCCTTTTTGACTAGCATGAGGTCTAACTGGCTAGCATGATATCTACCTGTAGTGTTTTGGTTAGCATGAGCATTTACATAACTAGCCTACTGTTAATTCTTCCTCAGGACACACACTGGTGCTGCTGGACACTGAAGGACTGGGGGACGTTGACAAGGTGAGGACGAAGCATTCGCAGCATCACACAGTACAACAATATGTATTTGATATACTTATTATTACAAGGGTTATGTAATGGATGCGGAGCACAACACTGAACAACACACAATGCAACAATATGTTGTTTATATGCTTATTTATTTCAAGGGGTATATGCTATGATTGGGGGACGTCAGAGCTCACTCGGTTATGGCCTGTGTTTTGCATGCCTGGGGCTAATTAAAGATTGTATGTGTGTGATTGCTGTGTCTGTAATAGAACTGAACTGAGCATATGAACACTTCATGTGGGAGGGGGGATTCCAAGAATGATCTGGATGTAACTGAAGTGTGTGTATGTCACTGATGTGTCTGTTATGTAAGTGAGATGTACATATGGGGAACGCCAAGAACTACGCCTGGAGCTAACTGAGAAGTGCATGCATGTCAGTGTTGTGCCTGTGTTATATAACTGATATGTGCCTATGAACTCTTTGTGTGCATGGAGACTCCACGACCGACGCCTGGATCTAACTGAAGTGTGTGTGTGATTGCTGTGTGTGTAATATAACTGAAGTGTGTATATGACCTCTTTGTGTTGTCCAGGGGGACTCCAAGAACGACGCCTGGATCTTCTGCCTGGGTGTGCTGCTCAGTAGCACCCTGGTCTACAACAGCAGAGGCACCATCGACAACCAGGCTCTGGAGAAACTACAGTATCCTCTTATGACACACACACACACACACACACACACACACACACACACACACACACACACACACACGCACACACTGAAGTCACTTAAGTCTCAAGTCACTTCAGATAGATACCGTAGCCCCATAATGCACGCCGCTCCACCAGTGGCATGCTGTAAGTCATTGAAAAGTTAACTAATATAATACTACACACTACTATAGCATAACATTGGCCGTCAAGTAATGCACTACAATTTGGTCATTGCCATTCTGGTAACAGCAAATTTATAATTCAGTGACTGTTAGGGCTGTAACGATATTGTATCGAATCGAGAAATCGTGATACACAGAGTCAGGATACTGTATCGTGATACAAGGAGGCAGTATCGTGATCGTGTTTTGATGCACATCAGCCCAGAAAACAACCACAGGATATGAAGTGATAGTGCTTCCAAGCATCATCGTTATTATATAGAAACTTTTTAAAATTATCAGTAGCCTCTTGTAACCTATTCTATAAACTATCATAGTTTTTATTCATAAGGTTTACAATGTCTGTAAATGTGAAATCGTGGACTGTATCGAACCGTAGGTCATGAATCGTGATACAAACCGAATCTCGAGTTGAATGTATCGTTACAGCCCTAGTGACCGTGTCTCAACAGGTTAAGACAATGGTTCTGGCTCCCTCTGAGGGTGGCACCAGAGACTTTCTGAGTTGAGGATGTGACCAAAACTCTGCTCTCAAACATGATAGTTAGGCCAAAATCAAAACAAAATTAAAACATGTTTGGTCCCCATTATACGTAATTAAAGTATTGATTAATGTCTCAGACAAGAGTCATTGTAATTAATCTTTTATTTTTAGTGTGTGTATGCGTACATGTAGACATTTGGGTTTGGGGCATGCGACTCATCTCGGACACAGACAAGGGTGGGCTTTAAGAAAAAAAATCAAGAACCACTGCCTTAACCCATTGATGCCTGAAGCACCAACAGACATGGGTGCTAAATGCCTAAGCCCTTTTTGGGAAATGGTACTTTCTGCTCATATAAACCTAAATATGTCAGCCTCTGAAGCACATAAAAACACAAGACAAGTTGCCTGTAAACGCTAGGACACTCATCTTGCATTACAATCAGGGCTCTAAATGAACACCAGCCAACCGGTCAAATGCTGTTGAAATTTCAGTTTGGCTGGTAGAAAAGACTAACTCACTAGCCACTTTGACCCATTAGTGAGTGTGTGTTTGGCTGGTAAAATTACCATCAACTGGCCATTTTGACTGGTGATGAAAAAAGTAAAATTAGAGCCCTGATTACAATGTGCTAATTTAGCTCTAACATGCCAACATTTTTAATAGAAATATCTCAAACCTTATGAACCTGAATGTTGCGTCATGCAGCTCCAGGCGCCAGGGTCAATGTTGTGCAACGCAACATCCAGACATCCAGTATCAATGGGTTAATGGGCAGGGCAGGGCAGGGCAGGCCCCTTTTTTCCTCAGCCAGCCAATAATACACTAGTTCATCAAACAGTCACATAAAGTACAGTCCATTACACACACTTTTACAGTATATGACATCACAGAAACTCATACAGTACATGACATCACAGAAACGCATACAGTGTAGCATCACATAAACACATTCACTATAATCCAAAACAAATGTATAGAGTGTACTCAATCACACAAACTCACACACTACAGTCAATCAACTTTTTCCTCAGCCAGCCAATCGCATCACAGCTATGTGACGGAGCTGACCGATCAGATTCGTGTGAAGTCAGCGGGCGGCGGGCGTGACGAGGACGGAGAGGACATCTCAGAAGACTGTGAGTTTGTGCGATTCTTCCCGAGCTTCCTGTGGGCCGTTCGCGACTTCACTCTCGAGAGGAAGATCGATGGCCGTGACGTCAGCGATGACGAATACCTGGACTTTGCTCTGCAGCTCAAGAAAGGTGTGTTTTTTCATTTTAAATAATAATCAAGATGCTAAGTGAGTCCGCTAAGTGTAATGTAACGTAATGTAATTTCTTACAAGTTGCCCATCTGTGATTGAATCCTGTCTCTGAGATAGGTGTATAATATATTTGAGTTATTCATTGTCATTCCGTTCTGTGGTTAATTGTTTCTGGTTTACTCCTCCTAACGGTACCTTAGAAGCAACAGGTAAACTAAATTGAGATAGAAGACATAGCTAAGGCAAAGGAGGTCACATTGAGATAACCAGTTGGGCAATTTGTGAAGGGTTGGGACAGATATTACAATGACCCTGTCTGTCTGTTCGTTTGTCTGTTTTTTTTGGTACCAAACACACATCACATGCATCTAGCATTGGGCAGAGTGCCATGTTGCGTTCTCATTACATTACATTACATTACATTGCATTTGGCAGACGTTTTTTTAACGAAAGTGACTTACAATCGAGGACATAAACATAGCCAACATCACTAGCAGATATGAAGCGCACATGAAATGTACAGAACAACAAGTTATTTATTTGTATATTTTGAAGTACATTAGCACGTAGAGTACAAACACACATGGGTGGTTGACATGACGCTCTGTTTTTACGTAACATTAGTTAAAAACCTACAAAATTGATATTTTTCCTCTTGAAAACAAATGTAAACAAGAAGATGTGGTACATCATGTTTCATATTAGTTAGATGAGAAGAATCATTTTTGTTCAGATTGATGGAAAGGTTTATACAGTGCCCTCCATAATTATTGGCACCCCTGGTTGAGATGTGTTTTTTAGCTTCCAATTATTTTATTTTTTTTCTAAATAATATGGGACCTTAATGGAAAAAAAGAGAAAAATCCAACCTTCAATACAAGTGCATTTATTCAGTGGGGAAAAAATCCCACATAAAGAAATAATTATTTGACATCAAATAATGTGTGTCACAATTATTAGCACCCCTGGTGTTAATATTTTGTACAACCCCCTTTTGCCAACAAAACAGCACCTAATCTTCTCCTATAATGTTTCACAAGATGGGAAAAGACAGAAAGAGAGATCTTCAGCCATTCCTCTTTGCAGAATCTCTCTAAATCATCCAGAGACCTGGGTCCTCTCCTCTGTACTCTCCTCTTCAGCTCACCCCACAGGTTCTCAATGGGGTTGAGGTCAGGGGACTGAGATCGGAGCTTGATTTTGTGTCTGGTGAACCATTTCTGTGTAGATTTGGCCATATGTTTAGGGTCATTGTCTTGCTGAAAGACCCAGTGACGACCCAGCTTCAGCTTTTGGGCAGAGGGCAACAGATTTTGATTTAAAATGTCCTGGTATTTCAAAGCATTCATGATGCCATGCACCCTAACAAGGTTCCCAGGGCCTTTGGAAGCGAAACAGCCCCACAGCATCACTGACCCACCCCCATACTTCACAGTGGGTATGAGGTGCTTTTCAGCATGCGCATCTTTCGTGGCACGCCAGACCCACTTAGAGTGTTTGTTGCCAAAAAGCTCAATCTTGGTCTCATCTGACCAAAGCACACGGTCCCAGTTGAAGCCCCAATACCGCTTGGCGAACTCCAGACGCTTGCGTTTATGATTGTGAGTGAGGAAAGGTTTTCTCCGTGCATGCCTCCCAAACAGCTTGTTGGCGTGTAGACAGCGCCTGATGGTTGATTTGGAGACTTTCACTTTGTGAATTCTGTAACAGTGAGCTTTGGAGATCTTTTGATTTCTCTTACCATCCTCCTCACTGTGCGTGGTGGCAAAATAAACTTGGGTCCTCGTCCAGGCTTGTTTACCACTGTTCCAGTTGTTTTGAACTTCTTAATTATTCCTCTCACAGTGGATATGGGCAGCTGCAGTTGAGTGGCAATCTTCTTGTAGCCTCTGCCTGACCTGTGAAGGTCGACGCACATCTGCCTCACTTGTATGCTGTGCTCCTTTGTCTTTCCCATGTTTAAGAGTGGATAAGAGAAATGGCCTCGGTGTCACGTCATATTTATACCCCAGGGAAACAGGAAGTGATGAATTACTAATTAAATGTTCCTACATACTCTGGTAAACTTTGTAAACTACTGTAGAAATGACAGAAATGCTTCAATTATATTTATTTCCTGGGAATTGTTAAGGGTGCCAATAATTGTGGAACAGGTGATTTAATGAAAAATAATTATTTTTTAGTCAGGGATTTTTTTATTTTCTTACAATTCATTTGAGTTGAAGGCTACATTTTCCTACAATTTTCAGTGTGACAGTATTCTTCTGCAATAAACACTGAATTTATTTTAAGGCTTTTAACACATCTCAACCAGGGGTGCCAATAATTATGGAGGGCACTGTATGTCAAATGTCCTGTGGAGTGAGTGTAACATTAATACAACCTGGAATATATACAGTTGTAAAATAAACCACCAACGTTTTGAATAATCTATAAAGCATTTGGCACGATTGCATAAATATTAACTTCATATTTTAAAAAAACTATGTGAAAAAAAAGCAAATACAGTAATATTAACTACAAGTTCAATTTCGTAACACAAATTGCGTCCTGCGGGGTGACATGTAAGTCAGGTTTGTGGACGGGCAGCTGCAAGGCCAACTACAAGGGTCTTAAAGGCTCCTAACCAGTTATACCTCAGTTATTGGAGAGTGGTGTGGAAGTTTAAGGTGACTGTTAACCTCTTAATATGTCTACATATTCCAATGTTTCTGTCACACAATGCTTAGGTTAATTTATGGTGTCCCGTGAGTGACTGCTCTTATGGAAGGAAAAAAAGTTTTTTTATGAGTGAAAACACATATTAAGGTTAAACACAATATCATTATCTAGTTAGCATGAGCTCGGAGGTCAGTCACGAATACAAAAGGATTAAAATGGCCACAATGCAGTGAATTTCCTGTGGTGTGACTTCATGTCCTGTGGTGTGACATGCTTAGGCATTGTGTTACTCAATCCTTACTTATTTTTCATGCATCATGCAAGGATATAAGGATACCAGGATATTAATTTGTCACATTCACACAATTATTACAAGTAATACAGTGAAACCATGTAGTGAAATCACAGTTGTCTGCCTGTACGATGCATAGGCGTGTGTGGGTGGGGATGGGGATGCGGGTGGGGAGTAGTGTGTGTGTGGGGTGGGGGTTAAAGGAACAATAGCAGAAAGAGCATTGGGGCTATGTTTGTGCAGAATATTAATCATTTTATTGTATCTTACAGAAATGTCACACCGATGATGTCACACTGCAGGTCGCATTTTCCCAAAAATGGCAAAAACTAGGCGAAATTCCATGGACCACTGACATCCCCATTTTTTTCTTTTTTTTTCAAATTTTCTCCCCATTTTTTCAAGAATTGGAATATGGTTCCTCCTTTAAGTGTGTTAAGGCCTCAAACGTCAACCACCCACATACACATCATGCCATAGAGTCTGGCCCGGGACTGGGGCAGCTCAAGCATTAGTGGCGTAGATAGTCACAAAAGAGAAAAGCCTTTACTTGCTTCTTGAAGGCTGAAATCTTGCTTCTTCTGGGAGACCATTCCACCACTGAGGATTCATGAGGACCGTCTCTGAGTTTTGTTTGGTTGTTTGTCTGTTTGTGTCCACAGGTCTTAATAATCGTTTTTTTGCTTTGTTCATGTCCACAGGTCTGTCTCCTAAGATCGTGACCTACAACCTCCCTCGGCAGTGTATCCGGAACTTCTTCCCGACCCGAAAGTGCTTCACGTTCCCGTTCCCGACCTCAGCCGACAAGATGAAGTGTCTGGACTCCATGCCGGAGTCTCAGCTGGAGCCCGACTTCCGCCAAGTGGCCGATCGCTTCTGCACCTACGTGTTCTCCGAGAGCAGGACCAAGACTGTGCAGGGAGGACACCAAGTCACCGGCAGCCGTGAGTAGATACAGATGAATGGATAAATGGATGCATAGATGGATGGTGACATAGATGGAGAGATACAATAGAGACGTAGAGAGGATAGACAGATGCCTGTTCACCTGCTACATGTTCTCAGAGGGCAGTGCAGGGCAGACACAGCCACGAGTAGAGATGGATGGATGGAGAAGGAGATGAAGACAGATAGATGGACCTACGTGTTCTCCAAGACAGACAGATAGAGAGATATACTGTAGATGGAGAGATAAGATGATATTAAGAATGAATAAATGAATGAATGAGTGAATGACAAACAATTAAATAAATAAATAAATATACTGTACCTGTCTGTCCTGTGTGGCGTATAGGTCTCAGCCATCTTGTGAAGATCTACCTGGACACCATCAGCAGTGGCGACGTTCCGTGTCTGGAGAACGCTGTGGTTGCCATGGCGGAGATCGAGAACCAGTCGGCCATGACGGAGGGCCTTCGTCAGTATGAGCTAGGCATGCAGCAGCTCAAGAACCAGTTCCCCACGGATCTCGATACGCTCTCGTCAGAACATCATCGCCTCTCCACAATGGCAACGAAAGAGTTCCTGAAGCGCTCCTTCAAGGACGAGGGAGGCAAATACATGGCACAGTTGTCGGTGAGTCATTAAAATATTACACGTATTGAAGGAGTAGGTTAACCTGTTTAACACGGCATTATAAATTTGCTTTTACCAGAATGGCAGTGACCAAATTGTTGGGCCTGTGTTTTTTATCATAATATTGTAGTACTACTGTATGGTACTTAACTTTTCAATGACAGCGTGCCACTGGAGGTATGGGGTTAATAATCATCCTTTTTCTCCTCAAGTTTTATGATACTGCACTTTTATCAGTTACAGTACCTGTATTTGGGGGGAAATGGTGTTACTTTTTTACTTTCGCTTTTGACAACTGTGCCACTCTCTCGCTCCTCAGGAAAAGGTGACCCACCTGTATGAGCAGTTCATCAGCCAGAACATGCAGGCCTCAGAGACGGAATGCCGGAAGCTTCTGTTGGAGCTGCACTCTGGCATCGCTGCCAACATCGAGCGCGGCGTCTATGCCAAGCCGGGAGGGTATGAGGTCTACTGCCGCGAGCGAGACACCATGGTGGCCAAGTACCGGCAACACCGCAAGAAGGGCATGAAGGTCAGTGTGTGTGTGTGTGTGTGTGTGTGTGTGTGTGTGTGTGTGTGTGTTACTATTACTTATGACGGTAATATTCTCTTAGGACATTACATATACAGTTTGTAAAGGTGTGTGTTTGTGTGTTTGTCCCTCAGGGAGAGGAGATGCTGGACGTGTTCCTGCAGGAGAAGAGTGCTGAGGCCAACTCAATCCTCATGGCCGACAAGAACCTCACAGACGCCGAGAAGAAGAATGCAGGTAAAATGGCCACCTGTACCGTCAGAGCAGTTATAGTATTATACAGAATTAAACTATATTTTTAAAAATATTGTAAGAAGCTTTGAATGAAAGTGTCTACTAAATGTAATGTAATAAAAAACACCCAATTAATCCTCATGGTTGTTAAAAGAAAAGAAAAAGAAAACGTAGGTAAAATGTCAGCTGCAAAGACACTATCGTTAGAACAGTTACAGTATTATAAATTCATTAGTGGTGTGCATTGGTAGTACAATTTTGCTATTGCTATTTCAGTAAACACAGCGCATAGAATACAACATGTGTGATGAAATCGCATTACACATCAGCTAGGCCGCTCTGGGGATTACCGAGATGGTCTTTAAATCCGAGGGTTGCAATTTCAAATCCCACCCTTCCACTCCCTATCTCACTCTATGGCTGAGGTGACCTTGAGCAAGGCACCTAACCCCACGCTGTTCCAGGGACTATAACCGATATCCTGTACTTAAATAACTATAAGTCGCTTTGGATAAAAGTGTCAACTAAGTCTAATATAATATAACTAAACTACTAACGTAACTGCCAACAACGTTTTGGAGTGGAGTCCTGGAGAATGACAGGGGGTCTGGCAAGTAACAACGCCCTGGTTCCCACTCCAAGCAGAGAGGGGGCAGTGTAATCAGTAGTTGGCCTACTGTACATAGTGCTGGGAATTGATTCAATGCATGCTGCATGCTGGGACTGGGAGTCAATAATGATAAAGCCATACTCATCCATCCACTCATCTGTACTCGTACGTACACACATACCCATATACACACACACATATACTGTACACGCTCACATGCATATATGGGAACTCAAACACACCCTTATTCATTTTACCATCTCTCCAAGCTCTTCTCTCACGTCACCTTCTCTCTTCTTTTATTTGTCCGGACCGGATGACTGTGGATGGGACCTCATCAACAACGCATCACACCTCATGCATCACCTGACATGAACTCTCTTTCCTCCCACCAAAATTAAAAAAAAAAAAAACATTGATGAACTCCCTTTGGACCTCTTGATGGGATCTCAACATCCCATCCCATTGCTCGACTCAACCCTTGTCTGCTATGTGCGAATATACTGCTTGTTCATTATGTCTGCTGATGAACACTTCTATGGTTTCTCCTGAACCCCCCAAAAAACATGTCTACTCAAAACACTCCCCCCCCCCTCCATACCCCATTGTACCTCTCTCCACCACCATGGACCATCATCAACACATCTTGTTCATTATGGGCAATTCAACCCTTGTCCCTTAAATCCCCCTCACTGTATGTGGTTTCTCCTGAAACACCAAAAATCAATGTCTGCCCACATATTGTTTTACCTCCTCATATCCACATTGGATCTGCTGCCTTACCACCATGGAACACCTTGGAAACCCAACAACACCCCTTGACTTGATCAATTAATTTCCCCCATTCCTGACAAAAAAAAACCTTCCATCCTGTACCCCCTCTTCCTATCCTACCATAACTCCCTCCTCCCACCTCCCTCCCCACCTCTTGCAGAGGCGCGAGAGCAGGCTGCGGTGCAGGAGCAGCGGGCCCGTGCAGAGGAGCAGCGTCGGCAGGAGTTGCAGCAGGCCCTGGAGGACGAGAAGCGGGGCCAGGAGGAGCGCGTGAGGCGCATGGAGGAGAAGTTCGCCGAGGAGAAGAGGCAGCAGCAGGAGGAACTGCAGCGGGCGCTCAACAGCAAGCTGGAGGAGCAGCGGCAGATGATCGAGAAAGGCTTCAAGGACAAGGCGGAGATGATGAACCAGGAAATAAAGCAGCTGAGGACGGAGCAGACGCGCGTGAAGGAGTCCAAGCCTGGCTTCATCGAGAAGGTCTTCCTGCCCATCGCTAGTATCGGCAGGGACATCCTGTCCACTGTGTTGCAGTACAAGGGCATGTGCAAGATGTTTGGCAGGAAGAAGTGAGCAGACGTCTGCCCAGTCCTGTAGGGCCTGAAGAGGATTCTAGTTTAGAAGGTGTAGTTTGGCTTTTGTTTAGACCAGGGTTTCCCAAACTGGGGTGCGTGCACCCCTGGGGGTGCGTGGCCTGCCATAAGGGGGTGCGTGAGCTAAATAGAGCAATGGTGGATATGTGAGTTTTTATCCAGCATTAATGAACATGAAGTAGTTTTTAATTGTATGGTGAATTGTATGCTGGGATGGTCCATCTGAAGTGTAGTTTAACTCCTAGACTGTTGGAAAATAGGATTCCCCAAAACAACTGTGCATAATGTGCAGTGAATCATACTTCAGCACACCAAAATATTCGCTTAGGGGGTGCGCGAACCACATTGAAATCTACAAGGGGGTGCGCAGGGGGAAAAGTTTGGGAACCGCTGGTTTAGACTGTGCAATTGGAGAAGATGAGTTAAGTTTAGATGGAGTAGTGTGTCTATAGTTTAGAGACAGTTTAGTTTAAGAAGATGAGTTTAGATGGTGTTGCTTGGCTATAGTTTCGACCAGTGGTTCCCAAACGTTTTCTTCTGTGACCTCAATTTGGACCTAGCAATATTTTCCAAATATTGTATTATAATATAATACATTCCAAATGCCATTTTTGTTGTCGTTGCTCAATTTTAATTTTAATTCACAGGAAAAGTTAATATATACAGTAGTACAGTATACAAGTGAATTGAGTTACTAACCAATTCCTGGAATTGTTTTAGATGTTTAATTGGGGATTTCCTGTTTATTACACAAAGTTCCTTCTCTCTTCCACCCCCTGCTTTACCTCCGACCCCCAGTTTGGAAACCACTTGTTTAGATGTTGTAGTTTAGGAAAATTGGTTAAGTTTTGACTGTGTAGTTTGAAAAGTAGGCTGTAGTGCGGTTTAAGAATTTGATGGGTGCCACTGTGGCACCCTTGAGCATTTTGTTGTTATATTTTATATCTATATTTGATATATTTGATATATTAAACTTAAAAAATGTTACCTAAGCTATGCATACATATGTAAGGCATACATGTGGAACCTGTGCCTGACTTTGTCCACCTCTGGTTTAGACATTGTAATTTTGGAAGTAGGTTAAAGGGTGTCTTTTTCATCATGTTTGGTACTCAGTTAAACCTCAACACTCCAAGTCTATATTCAGTCCATTCGATTACCTTGGAGTTTTCTGTGCATTGTCATTTATTTCCTTAATATTTGATGGATATGCCATTTTACTTCCTCGTCTGTAGGCTGGTGTTGTTTTGATGTTAATATGGCTTTTCATTTACTTAGTGTATCATGTATTTACTTAGTATTGGTTGAATAACATAACATAACATTGGTCTTGATAGCATTAAGGTAACCTAGTAGTACTGCTATTTCCTTTCCACACACACACACACACACACTCTTACAGTAGGGATTGACCTGCATAGATGGCTGTCTGAAGCCATGCCGTTAACTGTAGTCCTTGCACGCGAACTAGAAGTGTTTTTTATTTTCACACATTTACCGCTCGCACCCTCTGATAATGGCAATTTAATTTGTGAGAGAAGCATGGACATTGCAAACTTGGTCTAAGCAAAGAAAGTGGAATATTCAAGAAGGGCCACTCCCATCGGCTCCTATTCGCATGAACGGTGTGACTTTTTCCATGTGCGTTACGCCCTTTTGTGGGGGAAAACAGCCAATGCAAGTCAATTGGTGGTGTTGGGAAAGAATAAACGAAAGACAAGGACCTGTAGACTACCGTTGTTCAAGCGCAACATGCCGAAAATGTGTTGTGTTGCCGGCTGTTCAAATAATAGAGCCAGACAGCCGTGGCTGAAGCATGGACTGTGTTTATTTAGGCTAGCCGATGTAGCATATAAGTTAATTCGGTTTGCTTTCCCCCACAAAGGGGCGTAACACACATTTACGAGCAAAGTATCTGGATGGCCATTCATGCGTATCGTTACCTCACAAATGTGCAGTTCCACGTTGATGGTGACGGGCAAGGGATAACTGGGAAACTTCAGTAAGAGATCCTTCCCTGGATATACTCCACTTTCTCTAGAAGTGCCTTCTTTGTTTTTATGTTATATTATTTTCTTTATTATTTCTTTCATAATGTTATGCAGGTGCAACACCTGCTCTCCTCTGTTATTGAAATGTTTATCAACTGTAAATGATCTGACGGAACACCAACAGAGAATAAATGTGTTATGAATTTTAAGCCTTCATTTCAATTGTGTTTGTTCTTTCGACAGTCACATTGCCACCATGGAAGGCACACATATTGATATTGGATGGTGTGCTTTGC
>NW_026944747.1:0-11400 GCF_034702125.1 Engraulis encrasicolus
ATGGGAATTTCAAAAGAAAACAATCAAGACAAACAGCAAGGGAGGATAACATAACTCATACTTAAACTTACACTTAAACTTAAACAAGACAAATCAGAGATGGCAACCTGCCCCCCTGGCCAACACCAGCTGTGGTACACCAGGGTGTGTGTGTGTGTGTGTGTGTGTGTGTGTGTGTGTGTGTGTGTGTGTGTGTGTGTGTGTGTGTGTGTGTGTGTGTGTGTGTGAACCTGCATAGGTGCGTGTGTGTGTGTATGTGTTTGGCGACCCAGACAAGACACACTGACACAGACAGAGACAGATACACATTACAACACCTGACCCAGGTAACAACAGGATGTAAACAAAGCCCTGAATGTTTCATGTACTGTTAGCATGGCCATCATATTCTGTTATATGATGGGGCGTTTTTACATTTTAGGTGGAAGGTTGGTCTTGAACGCAACTTGTTGATGACAGAGAGGAGATACCAAAAAGTCAGACATAGCATGACTGGATGGCCGACAGGCCGAAATGTTGTTACATTAAAAACTTGTTTTTACAACTCGAGAATGTGCGGCACTTCTCTCCTCCTGCAAGACATAGCATGACTGACGTCGCTAATAACCAGGGGGATTACAACAACACTTCCTGTTTAACCCCTTAGCACAGAGCCTTTACCCCTTTGCCCAGATATAACCTTACTGTCCCCAAAATTGTAATGACCAAGTCTTAATTTATTAAAGGCTCTCTGTAAATTAATGTCATAGCAATGTTGCTGTGATGTAGGGCTAGTTGAATCTTTTCAGCAATGAGTGAACATGCCCACCAACACAAAGTGACTACCTAAGTGAAAACCCCAATGTCGAGCCTTTGTGAAATATACAATGTGTAAAGTAAGAAGCAACTGCACTGCAGATGCTGTAATTACTGACAAGCCCAATTTCAGAAAAAAGAATTCAAATATAATGTAATAGGCCTATCAGTCATCATAGTGTCTTATGATTTGCCAATGTTCTCTTGTTTCAGGTGACCAGGAGGCCATAATCTCTGTAGTAGTGGGGACCAGCAGTCTAGTCATCATCATTGCTGTGGGCCTTGGCGTGTGGAGCGTAAGGTGTAGAAGAAAACAGGATCAGGAGAAGGGGGAGGGGGAGGAGCAGGAAGAAGAGGAGATCAGTGGTTCAGGAGAAGGAGGAAGAGAAGGAGAGCTTCAGCCCAGTAGACCCTCCACAGATGTAGGCCTACTGTAGATGAAGCGTCTTGAGCCTGCAGCAGAGTATCGTGAAGGGCCAAAGTGAAAGTAGAAGTAAAAAAAAAAAATAACTTGCCATAGTTTCCTTCCAATACAAGCAGGCCTTACACCAGGAACACATGCAGAAGAAACGAGCGAAGCAAAGAGAGGTGAAATCCAGTGTTCCATTCTGCCAGCCTAACAGTCATCAGGTTTTCGCAGTGAATCAAAGAATTAAACATTTATTTTGTTGATTTTGTTGATTTGATTGACTACAGCAGGCGAAATTCGCTCTAATTACACAATACCTACTCCCCAATGCTACAGAAACAAACTATTTTGACTTTTGTCCGTTTGATTTTTTGTTTTGTTTTTTATTGTTTGCTTTTACGTTTGAAACTGAAAGTATCTATTCTCTGGTAATTTTCTAGGCCTGCAATGCACATAATTGAGACCCTTTGGAAAAGTGGTTTACTCTCACTTTCAAAATTTCATGTTTCAATTTCAAATTTCTAACAGAGCATTTGTTTATTGTACAACAGCCAATGTTTTGTTTTCATTGCACTGCATGAGGGCGCATGACTTCCTGATAGCCTACTTGTAAAATCAGACACGTGCTGAGGTATATGGACGGACGGATTAAGATGGCCTGGGACCCTTGTGTCAGCATGCACAGAATGTGCAGCATGTGTCAGAATGTGTCAGCATGCACAGAATTATGTACAGAAAATGCTGAGTCACAGACTTCGCTTAAATGTCTGAAATGGACCAATTGTGAAAATGCCTTAATATGTGATGGGTCCTTGTGGCCAACTTCTGACTGTGACACACACATGTGACAGAGGTGTTCCTGCACAGTCCTCCCCCCTCGGGGACGCAAACCTCTCACCTCATCAACTACAACGGTCCGGAAATGGGAATCACAGTACGGTACCGCTGGACTAAAGCAGCCCAACGGCATCAACACTGTATGAGGCTTTCGGGAGGGAGGCTTGCTAACGTTCCACGCCAACTCTGCTAGTTATGTACATTTATCACAAGCTCCAACTGGTCCAGAACTCAGCCGCCTGCATCATAACTAAAACCCCTTTCTGTCACCATATTACCCCTGCACTCCAACATCTCCACTGGCTCCCTATCAAATTTCGAATTCACTTTAAAATACTTCTCCACACCTTCAAGGCTATCCACAATCTGGCCCCTCATTTATCTGATCTTATTCACATTGCTATTCCCTCCCGCCCCCTCCGTTCCTCTTCCTCCATTCTCCTCTCTGTCCCTTCTGCCCATCTCAGCACCATGGGGAACAGAGCTTTCAGGGCTCTCTCCGCAGCTGTGGAATGCGCTTTCCCCCTGACATCCGCAATATTAGTCTTTACCCTTCGCAATCCAGACTAAAACTCATCTAGTCAGTTAGCCTATTCTTTATGATTCTTTAACGGGATGTTTGTTTTTATTTTATTATTTTTATTTTTTTCTTTTAATATTTATTTTTGTTTACAATTCTGTTTACTTTGTATTTTTGCCTCTCTCTGTACAGTGTCCTTGAGTTTTTTGAAAGGCGCTTCTCAATAAAATGCATTATTATTATTATTATTATTATTATTATTATTTATTTTTGAACATAAAACTTCATTCAGGAGGGTTGTAGCTTTCATATGAGTGACTTCTGAAGACAAGTGATTAATTCAGTCAGGTTATTAACTGCTATTCCAAACAGGTGGATAGACGACAACACTTTTGGAGACGGTTGTATTCACACAGTCAGATCTCCCTATCCCACTCACATACACACACCCATAACACACACACACACACACACACACACACACACACACACACACACACACACACACACACACACACACACACACACACACACACACACACACACACACACACTGGAGTTTCACTCCACTGGTTTGCCGGTCAGATTAATCAGATTAAAGAGCCTCTTGAATTTTGCAGTCAATAGCTAATCTGTCACTCAGTACAAGTAGCCTAACTATAGTCTTTCCCTCCCTTGTTCTTATAATTGAACATTTCTCTTTGACATTACTGTACTTTTGTAGTGATGTTTTCTAAAGTATTTTGGGGGCTTTATAAGTTTCGTGAGTAGTTTTTGCACATGACGACAGTAAGTGAGGAGAGACAGGAAGCGAATTGGGAGAGAGACGGGGAAGGGCCGGCAAAGGACTCGGACCGGAATCGAACCCTGGTTGGCTGCATAGCAGATGAGTGCCCTACCATTAGCGCCATGGTAGGGCCTTTTGTAGCAATGTTTGACAGGAAAATGCAGAGTAAAGACTGGCATGGGCGAGTCTCAATGTAAGCAGCATCTGTGGTGCATTGTGGAGATCACTGACTGAAGATAATGCTCAGCAGCATCCCTCCCTCAAAGGTGCTGGTTACTCTTATCCATATATTTTTAAATGCAGATTTTTAATAATCGGTTTACGTGTTAACACAACAAAAATAAAATCTCCATTGTGACTGGTGCATTTTAGCCCCCTAAATGGGATACGTTTAAAATCAGAGTTTTGAAATGTATTCCAGAATCGAATCCCAATTACATTGTATGTATATGAAGGGGGGGCCATTCAGAGGGCTTTGTCCTGGACCCAGCCAAAGTTGTCAGCGGCCCTGCCTGTCAATAAAGGTATGAAACCTCCTTTTAAAAAATGCCTTATTTCCCTGTGCTGGAAACTGTGTAGCAATCAAAAGTCTGGATTCTGATAACTGTGACAATAAATCTTTAATCTTGAGTCTTGATTTAATCTATGACCATCTTAGCAATACACACAATATCACTGCTTGCTCAAGTTTCATTGTATGAGAGACTGCATGACAATAAAAAGTCTTACGTTTTGTATTTTCAGTCCAAATTTAATTCATAATGATCTAAACATATTATCACCACATTCTCCGACTTCATTGCATGCCAAAATAGTAATGAAAGTAGGGTCATCGAGTTTTTAAGGTCTTTTTTGCCGGGGGTTTCGCCTACCACTTAATATAGTTTAAGAACGCGGCCACCTTGACAACAAAGGCGTAGTCCCTGACAGCGTGGTAACCTGACATGAACGGCAAGCTCTCCAATGTCTATTTCAGATTTGAATTTTCGTAATAAATGACCTTGATTTAAATAAGCGTTTGCTCAATGAAGTACTCCGCAAGTAATGAATGAATAAAATGAAAGGTTTGTTTTCACTATATCTGCAGCCCTTGATAATTTTGGTGAATGGTGTGTGTCCTTATCGTAATGGTAGTGGAATGGCACAAATCGTGTTGATCCATTCACATTGCCAGATGGCGGTCGCCAAGCAGAGTATTGCCCAGGGTCAAAACTGACAACTGTGCAGTTGCATTTTCACACAACGCAATATTTTAAAAGGGTCCTGAGCTAGGGGTGGCCCACTTATTCATGTGGTGCAGGAGCACCACTAAAAATTCCTAAACTCACATGAACTGTATCAATGTGACATGTAACAGTCTAGGCCTTCATACCCTTGGACTAACAAATGCTCTGCATAAAAAATGGCCTCATTAAATGAGATTACATTTTACACGAGACATAAAATTCAGAATGAACTCAATTCTATTTCGGATAAAA
The DNA here is from genome assembly GCF_034702125.1 of Engraulis encrasicolus. Taxonomy (NCBI): domain Eukaryota; kingdom Metazoa; phylum Chordata; class Actinopteri; order Clupeiformes; family Engraulidae; genus Engraulis; species Engraulis encrasicolus. Next base: position 4,827 of record NW_026944747.1, read on the forward strand.
CTTGATTCAACTTTGAAAACATCATGTTAGCGCTTCACAATTCGTAATGATATCAAATGTAAATGCAATATGAAATCAACAGAAATATTGAATTCTGAATGATTCATTCTAAATTAAAAACATAATGTAAACGTGGCCACTGAGTCTTCATCCTTCAGTATTGCATCTGTAGTGTAATGATTGCCGCTGTGTTGACATCATCAGATCAGATGTTTATGCCAGATCAGATTAGATTAAAGCCAGGAGTGAAAAACAACCTGCTCTGGCCCAGCTATGAAGCATAAGATATCTACTAGAGCACAGTGCATGATATACTGGGCACACCGTAGCCCTTGTCGTCAGGGAGTTGGTCTTTCAATTTGGGGGTTGTAATCGTATCACACCTGACTACCATAAAAAAACCCCTAAAAAAATAAGAAATGAAAGCTCGGTCTGGAAAGAACAGTGTCAACTAAATGTAATGTAGGGGGGGCGCTAGTTGGCGACAATGCCACACATCCTCCTCCCATCATCTCTCGCCCCACCTTCAGTGTCCTGTCAGCATCTCATAAATAAAAAAATCTAGAGTACAGGAAAATGCTTACAGCGTCCAGTACAGGAAAGTCCATAGTGTCTGACTCTAGCCAGTTGTGGTATATCTACAGCACGGGAAAAGTCCATACCCTGCGGTGCTCAGTAACAGGTTATGGTGAGATATGGACAGCACGGCAAAGTACATAAGATGCAGTGAGATCCATAAGATCCAAGTGCATAAGATATAGGGTACAGGAAAATCCACAGTGTAGCCAGCTATACTGCATTAGATACCTGCAGCCAGGGAAATTCCACATTCCTCTGGCCCACCTATTCAGCATAAGATTGATATCTACAGCACGGGACAGTCCACATATCCTGCTGTACTCAGTGCATAAGATATAGGGTATAGGAAAATCCACGGTGCTCAGTACAGGAAAATTCATACAGTAGTGTGTGACTCCAGCCATGTACAGTATGGTGGTGCATGAGATATCTGCAGTGCCGCATGGGAAAGTCTCAGTCTCAGTGAATATGACATAGGGTACAGGAAAACCCACAGTGCTCAGTACAGGAAAGCCCATATGCCCTTCTGTACCCAGTTATGGTGGTGCTGCATAAGATATAGAGGAATGTCTAGAAAATACTGCAGCGCTCCCAAACATTTGTTAATTTCCCCACATATCCCCGTGCAATGTTAACTATCCGTGCCCCTAGTGGTACACCCCTGGATAGGGAATCACTAATCTAGAACATCAGGAAAGTTCACAAGACCTGAACCTGATAACCCCTTTGACCATAGAGTATAGGTAGCTGGCACAGGGTTGTTTATTTAAGAAACAAGTAAAATGCCAAAAGTACACTACTCCAACAAACTCCAAACATGCATTAAAACTACTGAAATTTGCAACGTAGGCTGGGTATTCTACACCTTACTCTTTAATTTTTTAATTAAATTGAATTTAGACTAATTAGTTCATCAGCATACAGTGTATCAGCTAGCCTCCTACCCTTAGTAGAAAACCCCAGAATGGAGAAACAGCCAGTTTCTTACAAGACAGACTATCTCCATAAAACAACAGTTTAGCAGGGAAAGTCCTTTGCGTTATACCTGTAAACATTAACATATCAGATTGATCACAGTGTTCCCACTCAGCAAACCACGTAGACCTCGGATAGCCTACCAAGAGACAAAACAACTGAAAATGCTAATGAGGTCATTCAAAATACGAAAGACCATAAAGGATTTCCAGACAGGTGAAAAAAGTTGTCATGTCAGCAGTACTGCTTTGTGTGCAGGTGAGATGATGGTTGTTGTCAGCACAGCAGAATTGCATGCTTGGGTAGCTTAAAGGTGTCAAAAGATATCACGTATGGCCCAAATGCTGAATGTAGGCAGGGCTGGACTGGTCATTCGGCATACAGGGCATTTTCCCAGTCGGCCGACAGTCCTCAGGGCCATCATAGTCCTTTTTTCAGAATTTTTTTTGTTTTTTCTCCTTAGAGGTTGCCCATCATGTAGATTGCACAGACATTATACGAATGGATCAATGGACAACAGACTGAGTCAGTCATTAATAGTGTAGAAAAACAGGGCTGTTTGTATACGTGTTAACCTGCCATCCGGGTAGCCGTACTTCCTGAATAAACGGTTCGGCCCTTTTGTTAACAGACCTAATGTCCCATTAATTGTGCCATGTCCAATGCATGGCAGCCAACTGTTTTGCTGATTTAGTGAAACAGCCACAACACGCCTTCAGCATGTTGAGGCGTGAACATTGCTATTCTACAAGTCCTTGCCTTTCCATTTATTTCTTCACCTTCCCAACCACGCTACCTCCTCACAACCAAACCCCTAGCTGTGCCCCCGCTCCCTTCAAGAGATCCCAGTCAGAACGTGTATCTGTCAATGTCCCTCAGCAGTGCGACACACTTCCAGTAGAACAAGACCAGGGTCGTCTTTCACAACAAGTTAAGAACTCTCCTCTTAACATGAACTTTGTGTATACTTGAGCTGGGGCCCAGACACAGGGCTAGACTCGATGACATGCTGTGCATTTGGTGGGTACAGCATTTGGGGTCTACTCTATTTTACCCCATGTCTTAATGGGGTGTGGAACGGATAAAGAAGCGGAGCCGAATAATAAAACCCCATCCGCAACTTGCATTTGCAATTATTGTTCTGTGGATTGCCTGGTCACCATAGGGGTGAAATGTCCGCCATTGTACAGTGGGCAGTGGAAAAAAGCATAGTCCATGCCATATGGTAATCACAGCATTACTTCCCTGTATTGTTTCCCCTTGAACGGAATTACTTTAACAGATGCATCCTGTGTGCTCCTGCTGCTCTATGTCCCAATAGAACTGCAGTCCACTATTCCACAGTATGGATAACAGTAGGCCTGTAGGCCTAGCCATTCTTATTAATCAAACTTGGATCTTCTCTGCTGCTTACCCGAAGCATTTTCCCTGTGTACTTGCAACTGTTAATAAAGGTATAACAGTTACAGCAGTTAATAAAAAGTATTGTCAAAAGTCTTAATTTCTAAATTTTAGTTAAACTGCACACTGGAGACTGGTCAAAGGCAAATTTCAAATTTCTCTGCCACTGTTAGAAATATTTTAAAATAAAAGGAGGAGTGGGGTATAAAGATAAAAATGGGGGTTTAAGAGTAAGATCATGGATCAGAAGGGAAAAGGAGCAAGAGAAACTAACATTCACCCTTCCCTTCCTTGCATCGAAGTGGGGCCTCACCGGAACGCACCTGAAGCAGGAGCTAAAAATATCAGGGCATAATTGCAAATGACTTGATAATAACTAACTTAACTTTATGTTTACTGAGCCCCACAAGGGGGGAACCTTAGGTACCCCCCCGGCCCCTTGCCACCATGTGTAAGCCCCCCAAAAAAGATGATTGAGCGATGGGAAACTTCAGATAAGTGCCTCCCCTTCTTGAACAAACCACCCCTCACTCCAGCAACAAATTCCTGTACATACTTCAGCGTTACCTTCACTTGTGTTTTTTGCGTTTGGTACCTCTGTATCTACCGTTTTTGTTCCGCAAGGGGTGTCAAAAGTTAAAGTTAAAAAAAGAAACACATTTTCCTTCCCACAACAAGTAACTTAATCTGAGTAAACAGAGTAACATTTAGCCTACTGACAGTTCATTGGTCCGCCTACTGGTACTGCCGTGGCTGTGTCCCTTCCCAGCTTCTATTCAATCAATGTTGTCTTGGAAACGCACTGCAATCTATGCGAGATGTTTGGGGTGAGTTGACGTTTAGTTGGACGAAGCGACATCTGATGATGTATTAAATGCCCATAACCGAGCGTGCATTTTTTTCTTACTTCTACCCCTTTCTCTACCGCATACCACAAGTGGTTGGGCACAGCACCCTTGTCTATCTTCAGGCCACGTAACTTGTTTGGTCTGAAATGATCATCCCAAAGGGTGTTATTCTTTGTTTGTATAGTCATACCGGTAGCTAATTTGGTTTTTAACTTTGCTGTAACGTGATCCTCATTACCTGTTGGTTGGCTTATTTTTTTTCAAATGTGAAATGGATCCCTCGGGAATCTGAAAATTAAATATATTTTAAGTAGGCCTAAGGGCCTATAAATGCACTACCTACTTCTTGCAGACAATGCACATTCCTAGAGAAACGCTACTTTGTATAGCCGAGTGCCAAAATCTAGTGCAAAGGGGCAGCTCATCCCCAAAAAAAAAGTAGCTAAATAAACCCGAAAATGTGACGCCTATGCCTTTTTTTCTTTCAAAGCTAGTGTCCACTTTTTTTCTGTAGGGCCAGTCGTTGAGTCTGATTACTATGTGGCAACTTTTGGGAATTGTTTAAACCTAAACCCAAAACCCCCGAGTGCTTTCACTTTCGATGGGAAAAACTTTTGGCTCCGTCCGTTGCGTCCGTGGGTTTCCCCTGGTGAGTTTGAGAATCGACCTTTTTTAAGTTACAGGCATGTTTTTCATTCATAGCTTGTAAAATGCAAGAGGGGCTTCCTTTTTGTCTATATATCCAGCGAATAATGAAACTTGCGCGTATGCACGCCACACTTTCCACACTACTCTTGAGGGATAGGCTACAGAACTTTGGGTTTCTCACGCAAATTAGCGCACACCCCAAGCTGGAGCAGTTGGTTTCGATTCAAACGGAGAGAAATAGGTAGGACAACTACATTTCAATGTCTTCCCAAGAATTCTTCTTCAGATAACTACATTTCGCTTTGGACGAAATTTTCGTTGTTGCTACTGGCCACACAATCGCTCGCTATCCTGTTGGGCTGCTTGCCCGAATTTCTACAGTAAGGCTATTTTTTTACGCAATGAAATTGGCGACTTCACCCTAGCAGTTGCATATCGTAGTCAAAATCTGTAGTGTCAGTGGTGTAGTGTGCCGCTACATGTAGCTACCCACAGCCTAATATTGATAGCTCGTACTATCAAACAGATTGACCTAGCCTATAATTGATAAAACGACCCCAGATGCATGGTTGCCGACATGGGTGTAGTCCGACTTGTTTTTGGGGGGAGGTATACCTACTGTATACGTTAGCATTTTTTGAACATGGGTTAATACTGTAAATTATGTGTCTATTCTTAAAATAATTGGGTCAATTCAATTTTTAAGTGGGACTTCACTGAAATCCCAGGGAAATTTTTGAAGTGGGTATACAGCGTATAAACCTGCGTTCTACGTAGGACTAACAGCACTGGGTGCCGCTTTGAAGGGGAAAAGGTGTTTTAAAGATTCGAAGGGGCCCTTGTACTGAAAGCACTGACGGATTTGTTTTGGTCCCAAAATGATGCGCGGGCCCCTGCCTCAATGCAAGCAAAACAGTAACTAAAACAATATACTCAAGGGTTTCAATATTCTTATATAATAGGCCTATTATAATGCAATGTAATATACATATGGCCTACAAGACAATAAGTGATGATGATATAGAGTGAGAAGATGACGATGACTAACCTTGCCATCACTGTCCCCTCACGATGTCCCCCACTTGACTGGTAGCTTACCTTGTCTGTCTTCTCTATCTCTCATCCTAACTGGTAGCTACCTGACTTTGTCTTCCCCGCTCCAATCTATAGTTGAGGCTGACTTTGAGGTCCATCCTCGTGCCGTGATGAAGCGCACATCAGTAGTCCGTCATGGTTGCAATGTGGTCATTTGTCGTCAATGGCATCTAAGTAATTTCTTGTAAGCATTAATAAATGGATTTCTTTCTCCTTCGCTCACTACTCTTTCTCTCGCTTCTCTTTCTCCTCTCTCTCTCATCAGCTCTCTCCCTCATCTCTCTCTCGCTCTCTCTTCCTGTGTTTGGGTGTGTTGGTGTGTGTGTATGTGTGGTATGGTTGCGGTTTGTGTGTGTGGGTTGTGGTTTTTGTGGTGTGTTGTGTGTTGTGTTTTTTGGGGGTGTGGTGTTGTGTGGGTGTGTTGTGTGATGACCTGACATATGACAACTTATCCTACATATATTCACAAGTTATTTTGGTTTAGGCATATTAACACATATTCATATGGCCGACAAATTAGTACAATGTCAACTTTGACACTCAGGCTTTTTCTGAACGGGGAAATAGGGGCGCTCCACCCTCATACCTCCGCGGGTGCACCCTCATACTTCTTTTTTTTAAAAAAATATATAAATTACTTTTTTGAGCGCCCCTAGTAAATTCCCCCCTTCACCCACCCGCAACCTGGCCAGAGCTCCCCGCATGCCAAACAGTACTTCTAGAAAAAGCCCTGACATTGGTCTTGAAAGTTTCATTTTAATCGGGGTGACAGTTGAATTAATCACAAAGAGTCTATTTACTATTACATTTACATTACACTTTACTGACACTTTTATCCCCAAAGCTATTTAAATTTTTTTTTTTAAGTTCAGTCCCTGGAGCTGTGTGGGGTTAGGGTACTTTGCTCAAAGGGCACTTCAGCTACGGGTGAGGGAAATGGGAAAGATATTTGAAGCCTAAACCCCTTCTGACCTAAAGGGCCCATGTTTCCCTTAAAACCCCTTAAACACCAACTGCCTTATCTTTTC
>NW_026944748.1:0-11323 GCF_034702125.1 Engraulis encrasicolus
AAAAATTTTTTTTTTCAAAAAAAAAAAAAAAAAAAATTTTAATTTTAAAAATTTTTTAAAAAATTTAAATTTTTTTGGGAGAAAAAAAAATAAAAATTAAAAAAAAAAAAAAAATAAAAAAAAAACAAAAAAAAAAAAACCCAAAAACCCCGGGGGGCCCCGGGGGGAAAAAAAAAAAAATAAAAAAATAAAAAAAATTTAAAAAAAAAAAAAAAAAAAAAAAAATTTTTAAAAAACCCCCGAAAAAAAATTTTAAAAAAGGACCCAAAAAAAATTTTTTTAAAAAAAAAAACCCTAACCCCATTCCCAAAAAAAAAAAATTTTTAAAAGAAAAAAAAAATTAAAGGAAAAAAAAAAAACCCCGGAAGTAAAAAATTTAAAAAAAATTGGGGGGGGGAATCCTGGTGGCAAGGGGAAAGGAAGACCAGGGAATTGGCAAGCCTGTTTCAAGGGCTTTTCTTCCCACACCTTGGACCCTGGGCCTGTCCGAAAAGAGCAGGGGGGGGGGGAAAACAAGGGGGTTGGACAATTTTTCGTTGCGAGTGTTTAACCGGAACCTTGGGAAAATGTTTTGGCCAAAAGGTGTTGTTGGGGGGGGTTTGGGAAAGGTCCCCCCCCAAAAAACCCCCCCTAAAAGTAGAGCGTCACTGGGGCCCCTGGAAAAATCAAGCCCCCAAATAAAGGGGGAGGAGTGGCAGCGAAAACAAAACCAATCCTTCGTTTCCCAAAAAGGGGCCCCGGGGCCCCCCCAAGGGAAAACCCCCCCAAACCAAAATTTTTTCCCTCCAAAAAGCCCAATCGAAAAAGGAACCCCACCCACCGGCACTACCACCACGGGGAAGCAGGGGATTTTTGGGCCTAACCCGGATGGGGGCCCCGTTTCCTCTCCCCAAAGCCTACTAAGGAAGGAGATGTCTGAGGGGGGATTGGAGGGGGGTCAACGTTTGGTCATTTTTGGGAACAAGGAAAAATTGTCTTAGGGGAGGGGAAAAGTCCCCCCTGGGGGGGGAAAAACCCCCGGAATTGGGGCTACAAGCAGGGGGGAAACCCCAACCGCCTTGGGGAAAGGGGCTGGGGAAAACCCCTTGGGTCGCAAAAAAGGAAATTGAAAAATTTTTCCCCAAAAAAAAGTGGGATTTTTTGTGGCCTAAAATGAGGAAATCCAAAAAAAAGGGACCCCCCTTTTTTAAAAAACCCGGGGCATTTTGGGGGGGGCAAATCAACTGGACACCCCTTTTTCCAAACCCCCGGGAAAAATAGGGCGGGACCAAAGGGGTTTAAAGGGCCCCCCCCGGCCCAAGGGGTCCTACAAGGCCAAAGCTTTTAAACCCTTGGGGGGCCCCTTCGCCAGGCCCAATTCGGGGGACCCAGCCAAAAGGGCCCCTCATCCCCACAAAATGGTTAAGTTTTTTCCCTTTGGAAAATCCTGTCCCGGAAGTTTTGTTTTGCCAAGCCAAAAAGGGGGGTCCCCCCCCACTCGCCCGATCCAAAACCAAATTGGCCAAAAGGTTGGGCCCAAAAAAAACCCCCCAGAAAAGGTTGTCCAAATGGGGGAAAATTCCGGAAGGTTCTCAAACAAAGTTCCGGGAATCTCCCCAAAGCCCTAAAAGCCCCGGGATGCCCCGGGTTTTTAAAAAGGGGGCCCCATTGGCACTTTTAAAGGCCCCCAAAAAATTAAATCATCCCCCGTTTGGCTAATAAAGGAAATTTGAGGTGTGGGGGGGGGGTGACCAAAAAGGACAGTACCAAGAGGTACACAGCCTCCGGTTGAGAGTCAAGACTGCCAAGGGGGAGATCAGCGTGAAACAAAGGGGGTCTGCTACGAGACTTGACAGCATCGCTGGAAGTCTTGCCACCACTGTCACGCCAGAGCAAATTGCAAAAAATATTTTCCTGGTGTCTCCTTAACCGACTAACCCGCCTCCAGCACGATTGACCTTCTAATCAGCCCGACCAAAGTCGCCTGGTTGCCCCCCAAACCGTCAAAGAGGGAGGGCGATTCTCGTCCTCTGGGATGGCCCTTTAGGGTTACTGTTGCAGGGACCACCCCAAACCCTTTTTGAATCGTAGATCTAACACTGCTCCCAGTCTGAACCTCATTTCGCCCCGCACCAAGAGAACTTCCACGAACTATACAAAGAGGTCATTTTGGGCACTGAAAGACCTGGATGGAGATGTGGCCCAAGCAGTAACACTCCAGCAGCACAAATGAGGTTCTGGACTGGTTCAAATGACCCATGCATCGGAGCAGCGTGGTGAGCCAAAAGTGCGGGGGTAGTAGAAGTGGGCAGGTGCTCCCCTGGCGGCCAAGAAATGGGACCTCGGAGAGGAGAGAGGAATTGGGAAAAGATTTAAGAACTGTTCTTTCTACTTCTGGCTGGACAAGCACAGCGAAAGCCCACACTGGGATGCTGCGTACCCTTGGAAGGGTTTAACCAAGAATCTTGCCACCAATCGCAAAGCAGTAGAAGCACAACCTTCCGGAAGGACTTGAAGAGCGGCTGGCAAAAGAGCTCCCTGGGGAAGGCGGGCCTACGCTGAGCAAATCCATGAAATGGTAAAAAGGGCGTGGGGTGTGGTGGTTGGGGCGGCGCAGCTTTCAAGTTCATCCAGGCAGCAGGATCAAGGACTAGGGATATGGACCAGTATGGTACATCAGTCACTCTGGTCGCCCCCAATCCTCACTCCGCAGCTCCCCCCAAAAAACCAAAAAACCAGTACGAATAGTCTGGAAACGTAGGCCAGGAATTCAACGGCATGAGCATTAAAACAACATGCTCCACAAGGACCCGACGTTCTTAACCCTATCCGAGGTGTCCTACCTTAAGGTATTAGAAGTGGATTGTATGCGGCCCTCGGAGATGTGAAAAAAATGTACAACTCTGTGTGGCTCCACGGACGCGGAAGTACATCTCTCATCGGTTCACTCTGGAGGGATGACCCCCAACAAAACACAAAAAAACAAAAAAAAAACAAAAGAAAATGGAGGAAAATCGGCCGAGTCTTGCTGTCGTCAGAGTCCAACATCGGAGACAAGCCCTGCCGGCTGCATCGCTCAGGTGGCCCCTGAGGAAAACTGTGCCAACCTGCCCCCCCAGTTTGCAACCATGCTTGCAGAGCGTCGCATCTTGAACCTGAGGACTGCTACGTCGCTGACATCATAACATCCCCATGATGACCTCTAAACCTTGATCAAGAATGACTCAAAGAGTGGAAGAATTCCCTAAAAGCATGGAGGCCTTCTTACTCAAAAACCTTGGGTCCTGACTGGCCAACGTGGGCGGGGAGAGGGATCCCACCAGCTCCTGCGACCACAGAGACGGCAGAGCCTAAAATGTTGATTCCTCCCAAACCCAAATGCAGGATGAGGAAAACAAGGCTCTTGGTGGAGGTTATGAGCCTGAGACCAGGCAAAAAACAACAAAAAATGACTTACTCACCAATCTGTCAACTTCTCAAAGCGCCGAGGGAAAAATGGAGAAACTCTGGGCTAGACCTGACAAGAAAAGGAGGTCAGGGAAGGCACCCCTGACCCTCTTACCCGACGAATGGCTACTGAGTCAGATTTGCAGGGTTTTACGATACCATTGGCTTAGCCCTCCCTCATCAAGACAACGGGGAAGTCATGCTTGTTAAGGCAGCAGTCCTTTCAGGAGGCTGGGCAAAGAACCGTCCTGCCAAGGGACAACCTGGGAATGAGCCTCTCCCATCAGCATCTCCGAGAAGCTGCAATACACACTGTTCGACGCAGTGTGTAAGAATCAGCCAGTGGTAAATTTGCCAGGAGCCTTAAACCCCATGGAGCCCTGGGCTCGTCCCATGGGGGTCACATCCTCCTGCGGCAGTGAAGCTTCTTATGGAAGCAGTACTCTATCTTCGCTGGGAGACAGTAGAAGGCACAAGTTGTTGTAAAGCTGGTCGAGTCTAAAGATAAACTCAACCCACGTAGACCAAAAGGGTGATGTTATCAAAGCGGCGCTATGCGGCCGCTGTGTTCGCCTTACAACACGCTTGAAGCAACCCTACTTTGAAAAAAACAGTGTCATATCCAGGTCGACAGTGGATTCCATTGTGTCGACAGCCAGACGATCCTAGCAGCTATTCCAAAGGAAAGCTATGGCTATCAGAGACATTCTTTTTGCCAATCGGAATCGGAGAAATCCAAAAACCGCAGGGTCAGACGACACACAGAGGGAGATTGGGTCGAAGTTTTTGGAAAAGAAAACACTGCCGGATCTCATTACAAGGGGGTATACCCCTGAGGCCCTTGCTGAAGGGATCAGCCTGGCAAGAAGGCCTGGATTCTTCAAGCTTCCCTTCGAAAAGCTGGCCCGTGAAAACTGCCAGAGAAATCCTCCCCTCTTGTCCTCTGAAGAGATTGGAGGGACTCCAAAGGAAAGGATTTCTCAGCGGCGGTCATAGCAGCAGAAGATCCCAAACCTATCAAATGGTCAAGGCCCATCCATCGTGGCACCTTGTCTGAAGTTGGTCAAGCCGAAAGAATCAGCTCCATGACTCGTTTGGTGGCTCTATCGGCTGGATGAAGAGAGCAGTGGACTCCCATCCTGGCTGCGTAGACCCTCCAGAACCCCTGGCTGCTGGCAGCTCAAGTGGGAGGAAAGTACTTACCTGACAGCTGAAAGGAGAACAGTGCCATTCCAACTTCCAGGCTCTGGAGGCTCAAGCTGGAATCTGAAGTTTCAAGACCACAACTCTTGATCGTCTGGTCGTCCCAAGAGAGTATTGTAACTGGTCTCGTTCATCTGCGGAGGAAGGGGTCCAAAGCTGGGACGAGGACAAAATTGCTGTGGCCAGTTGATCCCATACATACCAATCGTCGGCTTGCAACCCTGCTAGTCCAGAAGCGGGACCATGAAGAAAATCATGAAGGTGTTGCCGCCACCCTCCTAACGAACACGGAAGACAGCTTGGATCACGCAGGGACGGAGGCTGGTTTAAGAAAATACTTAACGATTGACATCACTTGTATCAAGCGAAGGGCTTCAACTATGCCAACAAAGTGATGAGCGATCTTACTCCAGAACGCACCACCCAAAGAGCCAGCCCATTTGAAGTTCACTACCTTGATCTCTTTCGGCCCCTTTGAAGGAACGGACTCTGTTAAGCGAAGAACCAAAAAGAAAGTCTGGGGGGATGGGTTTGTCTACTGCTGTATGGCCGTCCCGGTAGCATAGTCCATGCGGACCTCACGGATGACCAGTCTGCAGAAAGCTTTCTCAAGGCTTACTCCCGCTTCGTCGCCCCTCAGGGGGCATCCCAGAAAGCTATGGTCTGATCGAAGGGACCCAAAGTCATTGGCGCTAAACCCAGCCCTTCTTGCAAACGTTACAAGTACCAACCTTGATGGGCTCCAAGCCTGTGTTGCCCGTCGAGACTTGTGGCCGCCAAACAAATGGTACTGAGTGGTAAGTGCGGACTTTTCATCCTTGCAGACCGAACCATGTAGAAATGGAGCTGCAGAGGCAGCTGATTAAGCTCTTGAAGATGGGGCGATCATGAGCCTTGGCGGACCCCAGGGGTTCTTACACTGGGGAGAACTCCAAAACCCTCCCCCCCCCCCCCCCCCCCCCCCACATTGTAGGCAGGGCAGCCAAACCTGACAAACAGAACGTCCAATAGATGCTCAGAATGCCCAAGAGCAAGAGAACTCCATTGAGTTTTAACCCCCGAACTCTCGCATCCTGGGCCGAGCGTCGCCTGGAGGTGACACCTCTAGTCCTCGACCTCGAGACTCCATTCCTGGCAGCCGGCTGCAGAGCCATCCAAAATTGGGGTGGATCGGTTTCTGGGCTAAGTGGAGAGAGCTTTGCGGACCAACCCTCTTCATCCGAGCAGAAGTGGCACAGGTCTGAGAGGAATGTTCAAGGCGGCGACCTAGTTTGGGTCTCACGCTGACCCCAAACGCCTTTGAGGAGCCAGTTTTCCGCCTAGCGCCGAATTCTGTCGGTTTACCCTGACAACAAAGGGGTTGGTCCACGAGAGCAGCCATAAAAAACCCACTTGCGCGGGCACTCCGGCTTCCCAGGTCAGGTTACCGTAAGAAAAGCTGCTCTCCGATGGCCCACGGTGTTCCTCAGGAGAGATGTAGAAGGCTGGTCCGTCCTTCTTCCTGTGGAAGACCTAAAATCCCCAGCTACCGCTGTTTGCACAATAAATAACGCACACACAGCCAACGCACTTGTACGCCGAACGCTGCCGCTGCCTGCCCATAGCACACACAAACATGCGGTGTACGCTGAACGCTGCCGCCTTTTCATAACGCCACATCGCACCACACAAAGAATCAATGGAACATGTTGACCAGGACTCTATATGCCTGCTATGCCTTCGGGTACTTGGGGCAAAAAAAAAAAAAAAAAAAAAAGCCCTGTACTACTTTTGGGACACTTGGGTGCTATGACCTCACTGTATCCAGGAACAATTCGGTCAAGTGGGAGGTGTTGCGTTCACTGGGTATTTGCAAGGGGGAGGTGGTTATCCTATACGTGGCTTGAGTGAGAGGGAGAGGACTTACCGGGGTGATCCAATGAATCCAGCGTCAAAACGCATGCGTGCTTAAATGCCAGCGGGACGTCCAAAATCCTTAATGGCGTTTCATCAAAACAAGCAGCTCGCCAATGGTTAAGTCCGCTGTCCTCTCACTTCTTTACGCTGCGGTAGTTTTAATGGTATTTTAAATCAACTTTGGTGGTTAAACTGTCTTCTCTTTGTAAGCTTGACGCTTGTAAACTGTTAAACTGTTTTGCTCAGATACTCGCAATGTTGGTTGCCGTCGCGAGTGGTGTTTGTAGCATACATTAGCCAGCTGATTCTTGGTGCCAGCGAACGGAATTATGGGATAGTGTAGTTTCGGACTCTCTTTACCGTTTACTGGTGATATACTACTGATTGAATTAACTGCAGTCCTGCAATGGACTGCTTTGTATTGTTTGTTCTCGTGGCTTTGATTAGTGGGACAGGTTAATGTCCGATTATTTATGGTCAAATACATGAGGGTGAAATTTTAATATTGGAGCTGCACCAGCTCAGCTTTCTAAGTTGTACCCTAATCTTGGGTTTAAATGGTAGCAATGCATTCTGGTAGCTGTAGTGTAGAAACTGCTTAGTAATGTTGAATGTCATTTAAATATCTAAATTGGGTTATGCAGTGCTATGTTTATTGTGCAATGCTATGTACTTTAATCATTATGTCTTACTCTTGATGCTGTTTGATGTTGCATTAATGTTAATGTTTCTAAATATGGCTACCTGGCTATCATGTTTGTGGGGTATCCATGACCTCATGCGGCACAGTTATTTATGAACTTTCTAATGAGTTAGATAATAATTTGCTGGTTTTATAGTTGCACAAAGTTGACATCGCTATTTTCCTGTACTCTTGTATTTGGGATCTGCCAGGTTAATTAAACTAAAGAATGTGGGAAACTAACCAAAAAACTATGGAAAAATGAACTAAGAAATTAACACAAAGAAAATAAAGAACCCATAAGAGTTATTTCCGCCTGCTGCTGTTTGATGCCCTGTTCGGGGGGAATTCCGAACCAGTACTCAATCCAGCATTTCACAATCCACAACAAATGAATAAAATAACATTCATAAAATGAAAATAATGATTAACTATTTACTAATCAATCAAATCACTAGATAATATTACATCTCTTCTGAACTCCTGTGAACTTCCATAGCCAATCCTAGCCACCAACACTGGCACATACAAAGTTCACAGGAAATATACAGAACAAGAGCAGATGCCAAATAAGGTTAGGGTTTTTTTTGTATGTACATTAGCACACAGACACACACACACACACACACACACACACACACACACAGACACACACACACACACACACACACACACACACACACACACAAACACACACACACACATACACACACACATACACACACACACACACACACATACACACACATACACACACACACACACACACACACACACACACACACACACACACACACACACAGCATAGTGGTTCCACTGCACACATGCATTAAGAGCAGTCCAAGATATTTTGCGCTCTACTCTACTCTCTACTCTCTCTGGAGTAAAAAGGGGAAAAAAAACAAATAGGTGAGCACAGAGAGCACTGATGATGGCAACAGAACAGCCCGAAACGTTTGCCCTACCCTGTCCAACAAAAATAAAATAACTCCTTGTGCATGACCCTAGTCTCTTGTTTAGTGTGCGAACCTGCTCCAACTTTGTAGGAAAAAAACAACCAAGCAAACAAACAAACCAACAAAAAAAAACAACATCGGCCTCTCTGTGCTGTCGGCCCACCGGGAAAACGCCCTGTATGCCAGATTACCAGGAAAACGCCCTGTATGCCAGATTACCATGAAAACGCCCTGTATGCCAGATTACCAGTCCAGATGACTTTCTATGAGGAAAAATGCTGTGGGTGGTGTCATATTCCCTCCTCTGTCCCTTTGCATATGCGTGTATGCTAAGTGTAATGTAATGTAACGTAAGAAGCGCACTATCACTAAGCTCTCTCTGAGCATGTGCAGCACAGTGCTGTCATCTGCTTCGCATTATGAGGTTATTGCACACGTGCAGTGGAGGGAGTCATAACAGTCCAGTTTGGGACATGTAAATTATATGAGTTCGGTATGGCTGACATTAATTTAGTTATTCCTGAATAGTATGAAGCATTGTTCCACCACGAGTAGTATAATTCATGAACATGCGTTACTTCGGGCCTTTGGAATAGTGAGTGAATCCATATCTCCATATATCCCATGTTTGTGGTTATGAATAGTTAGTGATCTATACCTTCCAGATCTCCCTTGGTGTGTTTTTGAATAGTTATTGATCTATAATACTGTACTTCCATATCCCTTGGTGCTGGCATGCCAGGAATTTTTGAATGGTAATCGATCCATCTCATCTCTATATCTGCCCAAACCGTGTTCAGCAACTGCTCTTGCAGCCACACCACAATCACTGGCTAAGTCCTCTACTAGCCTACAGCCCTCTTGCTTTTGGGTATCACTTATTTGTCATGGCTTTTACCTGACATGTTTCGACGGTGAGACGGAACATGTCAGATAAAAGATAAAAACTTTTGCATGTCTGAATCAAAAGAAACTTGAAGAGGGGATCACTGCACACTTCCTGACGAAGGCCTCATGCCGAAACGCGTCGAAGTATAATCATGCTATGCCCAACAAAATAAAGGCATTTTAATTACAAAGAAGATGAGTGCCTTGGTATTTCTAAAACTTTTTTGAAATCAACCAAGCCTGTCACCAAAGAGCACCATCTTAAAAAACTAAGACAGTTCCAGGAAGCACTCCAACTGGACTTGAAGAGGGGATAGTTTTGCTCTGAAATGTTACTCCTCGCTGACACTATTGTGTGTGGTTTGTTGCCAGGCGACAGGAGGTGATGCAGAACGTGATGCGCATCCTGGAGTCGGTGGACATCCAATGGGAACACTTCCAGACGTGGACGGACTTCTCGCGGCTGCACCTGTCCAATAAGCTGGCTATCTTCGGGGTGGGCTACAACACGCGCTGGCGGCCCGACGTGCGCTACCACCACGCCGAGATCAGCTCGCAGGTGAGATCAGCTGTCCTCAAGCTGCTTTCTGTGAATGATTTTAACGGATCAATTGTACAGTAGACCAGTGGTTCTTAACCTGGGGTGCGGGCACCCCCTGGGGGTGCGCCAGAAATTTCAGGGGGTGCACGGAATTTAGTTTGTGTCGAGGTTGTGACCAAAATTCCTCTTCCAAACATTATAATTAGGCCAAATCAAGACAAAATTAAAACATGTTTTGGTCCCCATGTCAAGACATTAAAGTATTGATTAATATCTGAAGCAAGAATCATGGTAATTAATCACTTAAATCATTTTTAGTGCGTATACACATGTAGAAGTTTGGGTTGGGGGTGCCCAGCTTCTCTTAGGCTCAGGTTAGGGGCTGCTTCAAGAAAAAAAGGTTAAGAACCACTGCAGTAGACTCCTAATGTACCAACACCTCCACCAGTGGAACATTTTACTACTCATTGAAAAGGCTGTAACACTTCAGAATAGGATTCACATACATGGCTAATGTTTGTATACTGTAAGTAAATTATGCGTGAAGGGCCTACTAGGTCGGTATTACCATTATATCAGTAATAAAGGCTTTATTGACTGTGAACAAGAAAAAATATGAATACACACCTAACAAATCATTGATTTTATTCAACATATGTCACTTATGCACACATTTATGCGTGTGTTAGTGGATAACAGGTGAACCTTAAAATAAAGTGTTATCAAAAGGCCTACATGTACCGTGATACCATACTACTTCCGTTGTAGTACACACAACTACGGCATTAAACCCAGTCCTCTTTAGTTATACATTATGACTTTGGTCATTGCCATTAAGGTAACAGCAAATTCATAATAGGGGCCTTGTGTCTTTCCCAGACTTGTACGAAATTCCGAATTGAAAGAATTTCAATTCAAAGTAATGCCAGAATACGAACACTAGGTGGTGGTGTTCTATGTACTTTCAATGGGTGGTGTAGATTAAATTCAAAGAAATTCAAGGTAATGACACCACCTAGTGTTCGTATTATGGCATTACTTTGAATTGAAATTCATTCAATTCGGAATTTCGTACAAGCCTGGTCTTTCCTAATTGTGTACTGATTCTCCTTGTCCTTGTCTTCCCAGGTGCCGCTGGGCAAGCGTCTGCGCGAGTACTTCAACCCCGAGAAGGCGGAGGGCCGCGTCATCATGACCAAAGTGCAGAAGATGAACTGGAAGAACGTCTGATTACAAAGTTTTTTTTTCCCTGGACATCACCATCAGCGAGGCGCGCTGCCTGGAGCTCCACATGGAGGTGTCCTGGATCCCCGTCTCCCGCTCCCAGTCCCACTCCTCACGCACCTCCTCCTCCGCCACCTCCTCCTCCTCCACCACCTCCTCCACGGCGGGCTGCAGCAACGGGGGGACGCACCACCACTACCTACTGCCAGGGGGCATCCCCAAAACCTACGGACTCTACGCCATCGGGTACGAGGAGCTGGGAGGAGGAGGAGGAGCGAGCAGCCGGACCGGTTTAGGGGGGACGACGATGGTTTCAGGTTCTGCTGACGACCCGTCTTCCTCGTCTTCTCAGGAGAGCGGTGGTGGTGGTGGTGGTGGCACTGGTGGGGCGTCCGGCTCGAGTCCGAATCGGTCGTTGTCGACGACGTCGGATCGTCAGGACAGGAGCGCGTCTGCGTCTGCGGTGTCCAAAGTCACGTATTGCTACCTCGGCATTGCGGAGGACCG
>NW_026944749.1:0-11369 GCF_034702125.1 Engraulis encrasicolus
GCCCCCGGTGCCCCAAATATAATACACACAACACCACACACACACACACACACACACACACACACATACACACACACACACACAACACACAACACCACACCACACCACACACACACACCACACACCACACACACACACACACACACACACATATATATATACAGTGAGTCCAATATGTATTTGATCCCTTGCTGATTTTGTTGGTTTGCCTACTAACAAAGACATGATCAGTCAATAAATGTTATGATAATATGTATTCTAATATGGAGAGACAGAATTATCAAAAGAAAATCCAGAAATTAACTGAAGAGAATATATATTAATTCATTTCCATTTCATCGAGCAAAATAAGTATTTGATCCCCTGCCAACTGATTACAGTTCCGGGTCCACAGACCAGAATGGGCACTTCCGATCAACTTGTCATCTGAATTAAAGACACCTGTACATACTAACATGCATAAAAGACACATTGAATCAGCAGCATCAGTCCATAGTATGAGTGAATCAGTGACACTCCAACCTCACCAGCATGGGAAAGACCAGAGTGGTCAAATGATATCAGGGACAACGATTTTTAGACCTGAACAAAGATTAAATGGGCTGCAAAGCCACAAGAAAGAGATTGAGTATTAATGACCCAGCTGTTGATGCATTTCTTCCAAAATGTGAGGAATACAAAATGACTATCCATCAGCCTGTCTGGGGTTCTATACAAGATTTGACCTTTTGTAGGGATTTGATAATCATGAGAACAGACAGAAATCACCCTAGAGCTGTACGGGATGAACTAGGCAATGATATCAAAGCTACTGGGACCAAAATCACTGAGAAAACTACTGGTAGCACTTAATGCCACAGAAGTTTAAAATCCTGTAGTGCACACATGGTACCTCTACTTCAGAAGGAACCTGTGCAGTCCCACTTGAGGCTTGCCAACGGACATCAGACTGGTTTAGGATATGATAAGGAGGTGCTGTAGTCAGATGAAACCAAAAACAAGCTGTTTGGCATTATCACAATTAAATGTGTTTTGAGAAAGAGTACTGCTGTCTATGATCCCAAGAACACCCTCCTCACCATCATGCATGAAAGTGGTATCAGTATGGTTTGAGGGTGTTTGTTTGGCCAAGGCACAGGACAACTTCACATCGTCAACGAATGGATGGAGGGAGACATTTAATGTGCAATCCTGAGTGCAAACGTCCTTCCCTCCACGACTACACTGAAGGGTGGGCCATTTTTGGATCTCCCAACATGACTTTGATACACAACCTACAGTCAAAGCAACGAAGGAGTGGCTCAATAAGAAGCATATTAAAGTTGTGAAGTGGCCTAGACAGTCTCCAAATATTAACCCTATAGTAATTCTATGGAGAGAACTGAACCTCCCATTTACCAAGCTACAGCCACAAACTATTCATGTTTTAGAGATAATGTGCAAAGAAAAATGGGCAAAAATATTTTCTACTATATGCACAAACATTGTCATCAACTAAAAGAAGCATCTGACCTCAGTGCTAGACAACTAGGACTTTGCCACAAAGTACTTTATCTTCTTTAGCTAGAGGGGTCAAATACTTATTTGCCTAAATTAAATACAAATAAATTAAAATATATTATTTTAAGTTATTCTCTGGAATTTCTTTTTGATATTCTGTCTCTCCATGTTTGAATACATATTATCATAAATTTATAGACTGATCATGTCTTTATTAGTGGGCAAACTGGCAAAATCAGCAAGGGATCAAATACATATTGGACTCACTGTATATATATATATATATATTATTTACACGTTATATTATAATACATACAGACACACACACACACACACTCCTCACCTGCCGCGCCGGGTTCTGCTATCATGAAGAAGGTGATGAGGTATATCAGGAAGATTCCCGTCAGCAGCACGTAGCTCAGCTCGCGGCCCGACGCTCGCACGATGGGCGTGTCGTTAAACCGCACGAAGGTGGCGATCACACCTGTGGTTGCTAGGATACCTGTTGGGGACACGTCAAGAAAGTCAAACATTAGAACTCCAGAGTAAATAAGAGTTATTATCATTACCTCAGCCAAGGAGATTATGTTTTCGTAACTTTTCGATCGTGTTGGTTTGTCTGTCTGTTCATTTGTCAGCAGGATAACTCAAAAAGTTATGTACAAGGGTGAATTTCTCAAAACCAAAGTTGCTTACTACATTAGCTACTTTGTTGTTTTCAATGCATTTTCCCATTGGCAACTACCGAAGTTGCTAACAGGCTAACAACTTCTCTTTTGAGAAACTCACCCCAGATATGGATGAAATGTAGTGGGGTTGTTTGGAAAAGACAAACGGAACAAGTGTTTACATTTTGGTGGTGTTCCGGATCACGATCCGGATCCAGTTATTATTTACTAAAAGGTTCTACACTATTGCAGGATAGAGGGAATTTTGACATTCCAGTTTTTAACTCCACAAAATCAAGGCAGAAAGAATGGGGGGAAAAATAAGCGTAACATAGTCAAATGTTTTATCACACATCTTCTTTGGTGGAGGTCTGCACTCTCTGAGTGCATTTCTAGTTATTATTATATGACTGTGATTAAAAGCCATTTCAGTACCACCACTGTAACATCTTAGACAAACTTAATATGTTGTGTTTTTACATTTCCAAACGTACCAACTAAATAACTAGGCCAAACTAGGTATCCATGTATCTATCCAATTATCTAACTCACTATAGATCTAACTATGTGTATCAGATTAACTATCGGCGTGTCGTTAAAGCACACAAGTGGCTAGGATACCTGTTCGGGGCACGACACTTATCAATGTAAGTAAGTAAGTAAGTAAGTAAGTAACTGTGTGTGTGTGTGTGTGTGTGTGTGTGTGTGTGTGTGTGTGTGTGTGTGTGTGTGTGTGTGTGTGTGTGTGTGTGTGTGTGTGTGTGTGTGTGTGTGTGTGTGTGCATGCATGCCTGCGTGTGTGTTTGTGTGCGTGTTCGTATGTGTGTACGTGTGTGTGTGTGTGTGTGTGTGTGTGTGTGTGTGTGTGTGTGTGCATGTGTACATGCGTGTGTGTGTGGTTGCCAGGTTACCGAGCACGGCGAGGAAGACGGGGATGATGGCCCAGGGCGAGCTCCACTCCAGCTTGATGATGGGGGTCACGCGGCATCCGGAGCGGTTCAGGTTGGGCCGCATGTCGAAGGGGCACGTGTCACAGTTCAACTCGTCCAGCAGGAAGCGGTAGCCATCACACAACTCACAATGCCAACAGCACGGCACACCCTGCAATAGGCAGATGAAACTAAGTAGACTGCATTTCATGTGTGTGTGTGTGTGTGTGTGTGTGTGTGTGCGTGTGCGTGCTTGCGTGCGTGCGTGCGTGCGTGCGTGCGTGCGTGCGTGCGTGCGTGCGTGCGTGTCATGTGTGTCATCTGTGACAACAACACCTCTCTGCTAAACGACCTGAACAGTTTCTTTGCCCGTTTTGAAGCACAAAATGACACTCATCCACAGAAAACTCCCCCTCCCCCCCATGATCAACCCCTGTACCTGTCCTCTGCCAGTGTGAAGAGGACACTGGCCACCATCAACCCACGCAAAGCAGCTGGCCCAGACAACATACCTGGCCGAGTGTTGAAGGATTGTGCAGAAGAGCTGAAGGATGTCTTCACAGACATCTTTAACATCTCTCTGGAGCAAGCAGTCATCCCATCACTTTTCAAAGCTGCTACCATCATACCCGTGCCGAAGAAATCATCACCATCATGCTTCAATGACTACCGTCCTGTAGCACTGACGCCCATAATCATGAAGTGCTTCGAACGGCTAGTCCTGTCACACATCAAAGCCACCCTACCCCCCACCCTGGACCCCTACCAGTTCGCATACCGAGCCAAGCGATCCACGGAGGATGCAATCTGCTCTGCCCTCCATCCAGCCCTCACCCACTTGGACAATAAAGACTCATATGTGAGAATGCTGTTCATTGACTTCAGTTCAGCATTTAATACCATAATACCACAACAACTCATCAGAAAACTGGACAAACTAGGTTTCAGCACCTCCCTCTGCAACTGGCTGCTGGACTTCCTGATGCAGAGACCACAAGCAGTACGGGTAGGGAATAACACCGCAAGCACCCTGACCCTGAGCACGGGGGCTCCGCAAGGTTGTGTTCTCAGCCCCCTGCTGTTCACGCTGCTGACACATGACTGCACAACGACCCACAGCACTAACCATCTAGTGAAGTTTGCGGATGATACAACACTGGTGGGCCTCATCACTAAGGGCGATGAGACCCACTACAGAGAAGAAGTAGACCTGCTGGCCAGATGGTGCAAAGACAACAACCTCCTGCTGAATGTCAACAAGACCAAGGAGATTGTTGTCAACTTTCAGAGGGTCCAAAAACAACTGCACCCACTGACCATCGACGGTGATGCTGTGGAGAGAGTGAGCAGCAGCACCAAGTTCCTTGGAGTGCACATCAGCGACGACCTCTCTTGGACCACCAACACTACATCACTGGCGAAGAAGGCCCATCAGCGTCTCTACGAAACTCTACACCCTGATCTTGGGCGCAAACTAAAGAAGGCAAGTGCTACACCCTCCATCATGACAACATTCTACAGAGGAACCATAGAGAGCGTCGTGTCCAGCTGCATCACAGTGTGGGGAGGAAGCTGCACAAAGAAAAACAGGAAGACACTCCAGCGTGTGGTGAACACAGCGAAGAAGATCATTGGAGTACCACTCCCCTCCCTGCAGGACATTTACACCGCACGCCTCACCCGAAAAGCACTGATGATCATCAAAGACACAAGCCACCCTGCACACAAACTGTTCAGCCTCCTGCCCTCTGGAAAGAGGTACAGGCGCCTCCGTTCCCGTACCACCGGCTTGGCAAGCAGCACGATGCATCAAGCAATCAAGATACTGAACACTCAACCCACTCTCCCTTCACTGTCAGCCTCTAGCCAGCCAGGCCACTGACAACGCTCCCCCCCCTCATCCCCACCACCATATCTGCGACTGAACATTCCACCTGCACTACTACACCTGTGACTGAACTTTCAACCTGCACTAACTCAAAACATACACATGCACACACACACACACACACACACACACACACACACACACACACACACACACACCACACACACACACACACACACACACACACACACACACACACGCACACTGCACTTTCTGCACTAAACCCAAACATACACACACTGACACACAACTCATACTCACACACCATACACACACACACACACACACACACACATACACAGGTACACACACACACAGACGCACACCGCACTTTCTACCTGCACTAAACACCACACACACACACCACACACACACACAACACACACACACACACACACACACACACACACACACACACACACACACACACGCACACAAAACACATACAAACACACACACACACACACATACTGCTGCTGGTGTATTTAATAAAAACCTTTTTTAATTATTTATTTCTTCAAATGCTACTATTACTATGTCAGAACGCTATAAAGGACTTTTAGAAAAAGAACAACAAAATACCTCCTCTTAATGTATGTTCTCTACAAGTCTTCTGTTGTCCAGTCTTGCACTTTAAATGTCTGTATGAGCAATGTCTACGTCCATACTGTCTATGTCCATGTATGAGTACTGTCTATGTCTATACTGTCTATGTCCTTACCTAGATTAGTCTATGTCTGCATGGGAGAGCAAGAAACGCAATTTCAAATTCTTTGTATGACCAGTGCATGTAAAGAAATTGACAATAAACTTGACTTGACTTGACATATTTGACATCGTCCAGTAGGAAGCGGTAGCCATCAGCCAACTCACAATGCCAGCAGCACGGCATTCCCTGGAACAGACAGACAGACAGACAGACAGACAGACAGACAGACAGACAGACAGACAGACAGACAGACAGACAGACAGACAGATAGATAGATAGATAGATAGATAGATATATAGATAGATAGATAGATAGATAGATAGATAGATAGATAGATAGATAGATAGATAGATAGATAGATCTGACACAAGTAACTTCACTGAGTAACTGGTCTACAGTTGCATAACCAACAGTTATGGAGACGACACCCAAATCTACATACACACTAAACCCTGCCATCCACTCCCCCTCTCTAACTTAGCAACCTGCTTCAATGATATTAGTAATTGGATGACCCAAAAAGTTCTAAAACTCAGTCACAACAAAGCCACCCCATCATTACTTAAAAATATGAATCATTTTCAGTTCTCTATTCCAGACTATTTCACCACCACTTCATCTTGCCGTTATCATTCTCTCTCCTTTGAGTCCCATATTAAACACATCGCCAAAACTGCACTTTTCCACCTCAAAACCATCTCCAGACTCCGCCCCTCACTTACCCCTATACCTCTGCTGAGACCCTCATTCACGCTTTCATAACCTCCAGATTGGACTATTGCAATGCCCTACTCACTGGTCTCCATGCAAAGTTGATTAAGCGTCTACAATATATTCAGAACTCGGCAGCAAGACTACTTACACACACCAGACCCTGGCATCACATCACACCTATCCTTCATCAATTACACTGGCTTCCAATCCAATCATGAATCCAGTTCAAAATTCTCCTCCTCCACAAGGCCCAGCACAACCCACCTACTGTATATGACAAGTCTCTTCACCCCATACAATCCCGGCCGCACACTACGTTCCACTGACACACTCCTCCTTACCATCCCCTCCACACACCTGCGCACCATGGGCGACAGGGCATTCAGTGTTGTTGGCCCCAAGCTATGGAACGCACTCCCACTGTCAATTCGTCAATACACTCTCCACTTTTAAATCCAAGCTTAAAACGCACCTCTTCACTGTAGTATACTCATGGTTGCAGCGAGGGGGGGAAGGTGTTACAGATTCTAAGGGCCCGACAGCACTGACAGGGCCCCAGGAAGGATGCTGATGACATAATTTGTCCTTTTGGGGGTCCAATATTTGAATCTTTCATGGGGCCCAACATTTTTAGCAGCTCCCCATACTCATCACACCACTGACATGCACTTCCACTTCCTTTAATTATTACTTTACTTTCATTCTTTTATACTACTTTATTCTTGTATAACTTTTTATTTTTATTTTTATTTAATATTTTAATTATTCTCCTATTTTTATTTGTGTTGTATAAATTCATGGATGCTTTATTATTACTTTTTCCACTGTTATTACTCTGTTTTAATGTAATGTAATGTATCTTGAAAGGCGCTCAAAATCAAAATGTATTATTATTATTATTATAACTGTTTCTTTATCCGTTATTCTATTAACACATTCTTGAATACTGTTTCTGCACATGCATGATTCTGTATTATTAGTCAGCATGTATACAGCCATTGAAAAGAATGCCTTGTTATTGAAATATTGGTTCGTATTATTAATTTAGCAAGAACTCAATGTAACACTAAATGTAAATAAAGAAAAAGAAAAAATCACAAGTTTATTACGAATTCATGTTTGAATGTTAAGCCCAGTCAATCCTGTTTGAAATATATTTCAGACAGGCATATGTTTTATTCATCAGCACTGTGAAAATTCTATATTAGAACATAGAATGTATATCACTATACAATCTATGTATTAGAATCAAAACTATGACATCATGATTTAGAGGATTCTAATATGATGCAACAATGAAGATTCTTATTTGACTTCAAAGTAGAACTCCACTAGCTCATTTCATGTCAAGTAACCAAAAGAACAGCATCAAAGAGAACTTTCAACAGCAAATAACAAAGCTAACGGGGAATACCCCATTAAAAAAATGAAGATTGAAATTACAGAGGTGGAGGACGTTGGACAGGAGGAAATAGCGACATCTTGCTGCGCCTGCTTGACAGCTATCTTCTCCAGGATCAGGAGCAGCAGGAAAAGGTGTGTCAATCAGCCCTCTGAAAATTACAGAGTTACCAGGGTCCTCAACCGCCTGAGAAGGAGGCTAAAAGAGAGGCAGACCCAGGCCCAGGCCGCACCCGAATCCAGCCTCTCTGGGTCTCAGAAAGTCATCGAGACCAATCAGGCCACAGACACCAAAGATGGCAACCAGGCCCAGGTGACGGATGCGGAGACGCCTATTTGGTCTAAGTGGTTCATCACTCAGCAAAGGAGGAAGCTGGAGCAACAGACTAAGGCTGCAAAGACAGCAGCATCAGAGTCGAGACTCCATAAGTCCCAGCCAGACCAGGCCACCGAGACCATTGAGACCCCCGAGGGGGTATGTACATAATCTATACCTGATAAGATAAGACAGATCAAATAAGATAAAGCTTTATTGTCTGTAACACATGGAACAGAAAATTGTAATACCTGCTAAAAACATCTTATTTCCACTAGCTGTATACTGTTTAATCTGTAAAATGACACACTTCTGCTATGTGCACTTCTGATTAGATGCTGAACTGAACGATAGCTAGGCCTAATAATAATAATATATCAATAAAAATAATTAGTTGAAACTAATAAAATGTAATATAATCTAATGTAATATAAAGGCAACCAAGACCATTGAGGTCCCCGAGGTCATTGAGGATAATGAGGGCCAGGAGGTGATGGCATCCGACCTCCCCAAGATGGCTGAGGAGGCAGCCCCTCAGGAGCCCATGGGATGCTGGGGGGACGTCCCGTCTACCCCTCTGGGTAAGCACATTAAGCACAGAAGCACAGATATAATGCATAATAATGATAGGCTAATCCTAATAATGTTTATGCAAAAGTTCAAGAATCTATGCACAGCTTCTATGTGCCGGTAAAAGCCACACACTTGACTTTGCTCATTTATTATTAGAGTGAACAGCACGTTTCCCCTCGACTGTGTTATCGAGTTCGCTCAGAAATTTATGTAGGCTACATGAAACATGAGCGTAAAGTGGGTCCTTGTCCGATAGCTTGATTTGTGTCTACTGTTTTAGAATAAAAGCTTCCATAAATGTAATGCAATGTGTGTTCTTCCTTTGAGAGACAACACTGGCTGCAATCAAACATGGCAGCCTGCCATTCTCACGTCTTTATGCGTTGTCTGAAATTATGTTTGTTGAACTAAACAGAGGATGCTGAGGCTACTGAGAAAGCAGAGGGAGAACAGGGCCTGATCGCAGAAGATGACCTGGACAGCGGTGAGTGGACAATCAACCCAGTTCTTTTCAGAAGGAGAAATGTCCAATCAGTGTTTTGCCTTCAAAACAAATCTGGGCCACTCTTTATTTTACATTATTTAGGTATTAAGTTCAACAACATTATGTTATTTCTCTACACCTTAGGATTAGGTATGTGTATAGCATAAGTACATAATGTGTTGATAATATACTAAAAAGAAATTGTAAAATAGAATGTTACCAAAATCTATTTTGTGTTCTGTGCGTTTGGTAGTGAGTTCCTTAGATTTAAACTGCAGTGAACTGGACGGAATTCTCAATATGGAGGAGTGTGACCTGGACAGTTGTAAGTGTAAAATTAGTGCCGTATACTCAGCTATTTACTTACCGGTAGTTTAATTATCATTCAATCATCCACACATGAACTTGTGATCTTTCACATGACGATATACTGTATTCTGTGTTTTGGTAGTGAGCAGTACTCTGAAAGACCTTGTGATGGAGAAACAGTACAGCATGTATGGAGACCCGGACACCGGTGAGTGTAGATGGAGGGCCAGTACATTTGCAAATCACTTATTTGTTTATCCATATAAACTTTAGTGAGCACAACTAATCCATGAATAATTCAGAAATGTAAATTTATAATCCGTGTGTTGATGACGATATCAAAAAGAAAAACAACAACAAACAAAACTGTTTTGTGTTGTGGCAGTGAGCATCGTTTTCACCAGCTCAGAGTCAGACCTCAGTGAGCTGGACAGGCTCCAGTCACAAGATGACCTGGACACTCGTAAGTGTGGAAGTCATGTTGTAACCAATTGTAATTATTTGAAATTCATACAAATTCAGATTCATACAGGTTCAAACAATTCAATATGGACAATATGGACACAGTGTAGATATAGTTTCCAATTAATTAGTGAATCACTTATTTGTTACTCTAAAGTGAACACAAATAATCCTTAGATATAGTTTTATACTGAATATTTTTTTTTTTTAAAACGACGAAAACTGTTTTGTGTTGTGTGTGCTTGGCAGTGAGCATCACTTCCACCAGCTCAAACCTCAGTGGCCTTGACAGCCTCTACCAACCGCAAGATGACCTGGAAATTCGTAAGTGTGGAAGTAATTCTGTAACCAGATGTAAGCTAATGGATTAATGTTAGAGTAAAAGACTGAAAAACACTTTTGTAATTATTTGAAATTCCTACAGATTCAGATTCATACAGGTTCAGACAATTCAATATGGAGGACAACCTGGACACTAGTCAGTGTAGATAGACTTGCCAGTAAATTAGTGAATCGCTTATTTGTTCATCTATAAAGTGAACGTAAATAATCCATAAATATAGTTTTATACTGAATAATTCAGAAATGTACATCTGTAATCTGTGTTCTGATGACGACGATGACAACAGCAACAGCAACAACAACAACGACAACAAACAAAACTGTTTTCTGTTGTGTGTGTTTGGCAGTGAGCGTCGATTCCAGCAGCGCCAACCTCAGTGGCCTGGACAGCCTCTTCCAGTCAGAAGACGACCTGGACACTCGTAAGTGTGCAAGTCATGTTGTCACCAAATGTAGACTAAAACCCAATTCGGACAGGACTTTTATTACCTATGGACCCCCGGTAATTCGGAATAATTACGGAGAATGAGAGTTCTTAGTCCTGTGCGAATGTGCCATGTCCGCGATTTGTGAGGTAATAATTCCGCCGCGAATTATCTACTGTATTCCGGCGAAACAAATTCCGGTAATTTCACATAGGCGCGCCGTCTGTACCCCCTTATAATGTCTGTGAATTGAGTGAATAACAGACATTTATTTATCCCGTCCGAATGCGCCCCGAAAAATCACGGAGGTCCGGGGGTAATTGGGAATTACCAGGGGTCCATAGGTAATATTTATCCCGTGCGAATCGGGCTATAATTTGTTCATTTATAAAGTGAACGTAAATAATCCATAAATATAGTTTTATACTGAATAATTCAGATCTCTAATCCGTTTTCTGATGACGACGGTGACAACAGCAACAACAACAACGACAACAAACAAAACTGTTTTCTGTTGTGTGTGTTTGGCAGTGAGCGTCGATTCCAGCAGCTCCAACCTCAGTGGCCTGGACAGCCTCTTCCAGTCACAAGACGACCTGGACCTTCGTAAGTGTGGAAGTCATTCTGTAACCAGAGACTAAAGGTAATT
>NW_026944750.1:0-11288 GCF_034702125.1 Engraulis encrasicolus
CCTGCGCGACACCGTGCACAACTCAAACTTGTTGGAAACCGCTGGTGGTCAAAAAAGTAGCTCACATGGTTGGCTGCCAGTGTCTTGCCCCTCCTCACAACATTGTGTTTATAAACATGGTGAACGTTTTGGCAAAGGACGTGCTCAACTTCTTGGAAAAAATAAAGTCTTTGGGTGGACAATAAAATGTATCAACTTAAGGAAGAAAAATCTGCACTCACAAACTGCGTCTCATTATTTATTCATATTACCACCATGTCCAAAAAGCAAACGCGTTTCGGCTATCAAGCCTTCATCAGTGCGTGGTACCACCATTTTCCTTTCTTAAGTAAAAACATGGTGAACCCATGTATAAAGTGCAGGAAAACGTGAGAAAAAAGGGGATTGAGAGAATGAAAGAAGAGTGCAGGAACACAGAGGGATGGAAAACCGAAAGCAGAAAAGAGTGACTGGGAGAAGAGGGAGAAACAAACATATGGAGACAGGGAGTTCCAGAGAGACAGAAGAGAGGGATAGAGATTGGCATGGAACAGAATGATGGAGAATACAGGGTTCAAGTGCAAACTAAGGAAAGCAATGAAATGAGAACATGAAAGTATGAGAAAGAACGGTGCAGAGGAGGTGAACAACAGAAACTGAGGAATAGAAAAAGAAAGAGAGTGATGCAGAGGAGGAGAGGAGTGTGTGAGAGAAACAGAAGGATGGAGAGAAAAGAGCTAAGGCCAGCAGGGTGGAGAGAGAGGGAGAGAGAGAGAGAGAGAGAGAGGAAGGAGAGAGGGAGGGGGGGAGGGGAAGAGAAAAACAGACAGACAGGACAGACCGGGAGATGCCAGGGATAGAGAGAAGGAGCGATGTAGGCAGAGGGAGAGAAAGTGAAAGAGCTAGCAAGTGATGAAATCATTCAAGTTAAATGGCAACTAAGAATAGACTTCAGATCAATCATGTAGGCCTACAGCTGTCGTGGCACAGAATTAATACGTCTCTGAAAAGTCTTGGCCAGCCCTCTCTCTCTCTCCCTCTCCCTCTCTGTCCCTCTCTATCTATCTCTCTCTCTCCCTCTCTCTCTCTCCCTCTCTCTCCCTCTCTCTCTCTCTCTCTCTCTCTCTCTCTCTCTCTCTCTCTGTGTGTGCACATGTGTGGGCTGTTATAGACATTTTGTCGAGTAAGCAAGGGGATCCACTCTCTCCTGGCTCAATTGAGACCTCACACGAATTAATACGTCTCTGAAAAGTCTTGGCCAGCCCTCTCTCTCTCTCTCCCTCTCTCTCTCTGTCCCTCTCTCCCTCCCTCTCTCCCTCTCTCTCAAACTTCTCCATTCTCTCGCAACAAGCCCTTTTCTCACCCAGCACTGCTCTACACGTCTCTAAAATACAACTTACTCAACAGTCTGTGCTCTTTCTCCACTTGCACCCCACCAGCCCATCACATCCGCCCCCAAACCCTCCCTTTACACCCCCCCCCACACACACACACACACACACCACACACCACTCCCCATTGCACCACCCTCCACACCCACGTCTCTGAAAGTTTTGGGGACAGTTCCCCTCTCTTTCTCGTTCAACTTCCCATTCTCTGGCAACAAGCCTTCTTTCCCCTCAGCACTGCTCTGCACTCTGACGTCCTCTATACTCGTACTCAACAGTCTGTTCTCTTTCTCCACCTATACTCATGAACCCGGCTGGGTATTTTGCTCTTAAATTTGCGTTACGCCCCTTTATGGGTGAAAAAAACCGAATTTTCTATTGACTTCCCATGTACATGGGGTAGCCAAAATGAACACATTTCCCTGCCTTCAGCACGGCTGTTTGGCTATATTTTTGAACAACCGGCAAAAGGAAACACGTTTTCGGCACGTTGCGCCGTGAACAACGCTAGTTACAGTCCGTATCTTTCGTTTATTAATCCCCAAACACCCAATGACTTGCATGTGTTGTTTTCCCCCCAAAGGGCGTAACGCACAAAGGAAAACGTCACGCCCTTCTTGAGTATACACTCACCAGCCAGCCAGTCTCATCCGCCCCAAAACCCTTTCCCCCTACCCACCCACTCCCCCAACACTGGCACCCCCCCTCTCTCTCCGCTCTCACACCCCCACCCGTCTCTACAATACAACGTACTCAACAGTCTGTGCTCTTTCTCCACCAATTAACCTCACCAGCCAGTCCCCCATCCCACCGCCAACCCCCAACCTTCGCTTCACCCCCCCCCCAACACTCCCCATTGCACCTCTCAATCTCTCTCTGTCTCTCTGTCTCTCTTTCTCTCTCTCTCTCTCTCCCTCTCTCTCTCTCTCTCTCTCCCTCTCTCTCTCTGTGTCTCTGTCTCTGTCTCTCTTTGTCTCTGTCTCTCTCTCTCTCTCTCTCTCTCTCTCTCTCCCTCTCTCTCAGACTGCATTAGGTTTGAAAAACTCTCTCACGTCTCTAAAATACAACTTACCTAACATCCTGTGCTCTTTATCCACCTCCACTCTTTCTCACCAGCCAGTCCCACCCCCCCACTCCCCTTTAACCCACCCCCCCCCCCCCAACTCCCCACTGCACCCTAAGCTCCACAAACTTCCCCATTCTCTGGCAAGAAGCCTTTTTTCACAGCAATGCTCAGCTAAAATGCAACTTACCCAATAGTCTGTACTCTTTCTCCACCTGTACACCCATCAGCCTGCCCCCACCCCACCCCCCTTTACCTACCCCCCCCCACCCGTCCACCGCCCCTCTCCACCCTACGCTCCACTTCCACCCCCTCCTGCTACACCTCCAGCCCTTTCCATTGTGTTCAATGCCTCAGACACGCTGCCTTCCAATCCAAATGTGAAAAACAAATTTGTTTTCAAAAAAGGGGCCCACGGGATGCTTGCAGAGGTACCCTCACATATCTCTCCTTTTCTCTCTCTCTCTCTCTCTCTCTCTCTCTCGCTCTCCCTCTCTCTCAGACTGCATTAGGTTTGAAAAACAGGTGTTTTGAGTGGGGTCCAAATCGGGACGTGCCTTTTTTCCAAAAATGAGGCCCATGGGGTGCTTGTTGCTTTGCTTGCCAGATGCACTAAACACAAAACCCCACAAAACATCGCACACACAAACCACGCACGCAAGCACCCCACGCATGCACGACGCACACACAAAACACACACAACACACACAACACACACACACACACACACCAACACACAACACACACACACACACACAGAGAGTCGTTCTAGTCCAAGTAACCCGAATTCAAATTTTATGGGTTAAGCCATAATCGGCCACTTCCTGTTGTCGATGGCACTGATGGGGGGTTTGCCGGCCGTGGGGAATGGCATGTCCGCAGTCTCCCAATTGCTCGCAATGTACACCTCCTCTCTGATGAATGAAGGAAGCCAGGGTTAGCCTGATTTATATGACACTCAAATCTCTTCGAGACTTGTCTGACCAAGAGCATAACTTAAACATTTCCCAAATGGCATGTTTGAACCGCCTCCCATAGTTTGCTAATGGTTGTTTGCTTCCCGACAAAGTGAAAGGAGTTCCTGTATTTTCGGGAACTCAGAAGTACTTGCATTGCTCTTGCCCTGATAGTTCCCTTTGCTGAAGGTGTTTGCGTCACTAGGAGGGGCGCACAGAGCACTCTTCAGATCTTTCTCTGTCTATTCGCGTAAGATTCTGAAGAGTGCTTGTCCTTCGCTTCCTTCATTAAAATCTTCAATATTTTATGTGGGATTCAGCACCCAGTTAATATTGTAACTTAGTATAGGCGATAGTGTGAGTGGTTGTCTAATTCACTTCACCACCTCCTGTGACATATCATAAAACCCGGGGGTTTCCTCCCGAAACTAAGATTGAGGACACATGTCTCTGTACTTTTTTCAAGTAATGAAAATGTATCTATGATGAAAACGATATTGATTTAACAATGATAAATTCAGTCTGTATCGTCTCCCCCATTTATCCTCAAGGCAGTGATTAATGAAACAAACCCACTGTAAGTCTGACTGAAGTGTTTGAAGCATTCTAAAGTACAGTATGCAGTACAGCATGCAGTATTTGACCCAAATATTTGAAAATGTCGCAGGGGTCCACCCAAAAAAGGAGAGAGGGAGGTACAATGTACACCACCTCCCTGGGACATGCCATTTGAACAGATGAGTTTCCGTGATGTCATTGAAACCTAGATGTACCTGTCGTTCCAGCCAGATGACTCCACGGTTTTGGCACTGCCTTACTGACCTGTCAACATGGAAGAAGGAACACACCATACAGCTGAACTTGTCCAAGACAGAGCTCCAAGTGATCCCAGCTAAAGAGTCAATCTGTCACAACATCCAGGGCCAGCCCTAGGCATAAGCAGCCTATGCAAGGCTTTAGGGCTCCCAGGGCGCCCCCGTGAGCAGCAAAGTTCCAGGATGAAATTAAATCTCCACCATTTTCCTTAGTCATTTCTTTCTTTCTCATGTACCACTTACTGCGATGGAAACAGGAGTCAAAAGGGAAGGTGTACAGTACAAGTGGCAAGTGACGGTGGGTACAATGTCCTTTTTCTTGTACCACTGTTAATTAAAAAAAAAATACAGACACTATTTCAATTGACAATATAAACAATCTGGAAAAAGCATTGGTTGATTGGGTGGCTTGATT
Organism: Engraulis encrasicolus; assembly: GCF_034702125.1. Taxonomy (NCBI): domain Eukaryota; kingdom Metazoa; phylum Chordata; class Actinopteri; order Clupeiformes; family Engraulidae; genus Engraulis; species Engraulis encrasicolus. Next base: position 4,617 of record NW_026944750.1, read on the forward strand.
GTTTCATATTTCCGTCTTTGTGGGATTCATTGTCCCATTGAAATCAAGTCTGATAATGCCTTAATACTCCCTTACATGGCCCCCCATATTCTGACACAGTTAGGCAATTCTTTTTATGTTCATTTGTATTTATTAATTCATATAGCAATCCTCCTCTTGCCGGTTTCACCCAGTAACTTTTTTTCTCTCTCTCTCTGTCTTGGCCCTTCTTTCTCTCTTTTCCCCTCACTCTCTTCCTCCATCTTTCTTTTACACTCTCTTCTTCCTTCCTCTCTTTCCTTCCTCTCTTTCTTCATTTATATAGTTATCCTCCAGTCTTAGAGTCTCATCCAGTGAAGTTTTTTTCCCCTCCTCCAACAGTCTTTGCCTGTGGAAGCAGTTCTATACGTAATCACCCGTTTCATGAATACTGCAGAGTGCAGGGTGAATAATTGAAGCAGAGTGTGTGTGTGCCAAGGTTTGTGTTTCGCTACATTATAATCAAGGCTGAAACCTGATACAGATACTGACACCATGATGGTCAGTCATCATCTACGAAAAAGAGAGAAAAGAGGAAAATTGTGTTTGTGTGTGTGTGTGTGTGTGTGTGTGTGTGTGTGTGTGTGTGTGTGTGTGTGTGTGTGTGGTGTGATGTATGTGTGTGTGGTGTGTGTGTGTGTGTAATGTATGTGTGTGTGTGTGTGGGTAGATGACAGATAGGCAGCAAAAAAAACATTTTTTTTTTCACAAACCATTGTTTATGAGGGGAAAAACATGTCTAAGTTGTGAAGCAATTAATCTTTCAAAAAATCCAAGTGGTCACAATGTTGGTTTATTCATTGATTATTTATTTACGTTGATAAAGCAATTACCTGAAAATATGCCCTTTGGTGTGACGTTAAGAAATAAATATATTAAGTAATGTAGAAATGGGTTGATGGAGTTTTATGAACATTGTTACACTCTTCATATTTATTGCAATTTTTTAAAGTCTTAAATTAAAATTACAATTTAAGTATTTTTTTTTCCCATTAGAGGTGAGATTATTAGAAACCTTCGAGGAAAAACAGGGATATCTTTCTTTTAAATGTTCAAAATTGTCCGAATTTATACTAACTTTTGAGGGACGATAATTTATCTTCCCTAATGCAATATTCAGTGTTTTATCAAACAATTGTTTTAGCTCAACAAATATTTGAGCGTTTAAAACATGTCACACCGTAGGACATTCATGTTACGCTAAAGGACAGAAATGCAAATTGAGCCAGAAATAAATATATCAACATGATTATTTTGTCTTTTGATCATAATATAAATTGTAGTCAATATGGACCTACACTTTACACTTATAAGTCTTTGAATCGTCGATTATCAGCCTATCGTAACTCTTAATGACAGCCATGCGGTCATTGAATGTAACCTGCAGAGCTCATGAGACTCAATTTTGTAGGTATGCTATGACTGTCACACCATTGAACCTGTAGTGTGTAGTGACCAGTGCCTGTTTGGTATCTCAAACTGGACAGCACATTTATGCTGTATATTGAGCTCTCCACAGCATACTTTATTCATCTATACTCCTCTATATACTCTCTCACTGATCTTTCCTTCACTGTTACTGTTATATTTTACTGTATGGTTTCAAAGCACCATTGATGACATTTTATATCATTTGACAGTATCTAAAATCAACAGCAAATATTCATCAACAATGCATCAAAGTATAAATTCCAAAGGCCAATAAAGGAATAAGTAATTTGAATACACAATATTTATCTTTATTTATTTTTATTTTACCTTTATTTTACCAGGAAATAAAATCACATTGAGAATAAAATTCTCTTTTACAAGTGAGCCCTGGCCTGGTTTTTTAGTCAAACAAAAAAATATGTACTACCTGTTGTTTTAAAAGCTATTTCTCAAATATCTAGTACATTGGTGTGACCTGTTTGTCCTTTGGTGTGATACTCCAAAGTGTCACACCATAGGACTTTTACCATCACACCATAGGACTTTTACCATCACACACCATAGGACTTTTGAGCTTTGAGCTAATTTAAAGCCAGTCGTTGCCAACTGAAACACAATTTCACCTTTAGTAAGATGCATTTTCATACATCTACATAAGAAAAAAATATGAAAAATAATACACTATTGTCAAAATGTATTTTAGGCTGTCACACCAAAGGACTACAAAAATTATACATCTTGTGGTAGCAAAACATAATTAATTGACTGAAGAACTCTGAGAGAAAAAGTAAAATCCACACTTGCCATTGGCTTCTTAAGGGTCTAAAGTCACAATTTATGTACCGATGCAGCTTCAACAATAGATAATTATCCACAGAATTAACCAAAAATATGATGTCACACCACAGGACATTGTTTTCTGCGACAAAGTTTCATAAGTCCATACGGTCTCAGAAAAACATGAAAAAAATTAAGCATTGCCACTTGCTAAAATAGACACCTTGAAAAACATGCCAGGGTTGTTTAGACAAATGACTGAGCTTTGATTATTTATTTAAAAATGTTTTAATATGGAGAACCAGGCTTGCCTCAGTCACACCATAGGACAAATGTGACATTTGACTCAAAATTAAGTATACTTATTTAAGCTCTGGATTTATTACACATTACTTTTCACAACAACGACATTCGTTTAATCATTTTAAAGCTTGAACAATTTGAAAGCATGAATTCACTTAATTTTAAGAGCCTGCGACAGCAAAATTTACACGTCACGTTATCTACCCATGTGTGTGTGTGTGTGTGTATGTGTGTGTGTGTGTGTGTGTGTGTGTGTGTGTGTGTGTGTGTGTGTGTGTGTGTGTGTGTGTGTGTGTGTGTGTGTGTGTGTGTGGTGCGTGTGTGCAGGGGCGCCGCTAGGGGGGGGAAAGTGGTACATATTCTGAGGGCCAAAGCACTGATAGGAGCCCTTAAGGGGGCCCAAGCACTGAGAGGGGCCCTTAAGGGGGCCCAAAATTCGAATCTTTCATGGGGCCCAAAATTTCTGGCAGCGCCCCTGCGCGTGTGCACGTGCACGTGTGTGTGTGTGCACATGTGTGCGTGTGGGTGCATGCGTGTGTGTGTGTGTGTGTGTGTGTATGTGTGTGTGTGTGTGTGTGTGTGTGTGTATGGGCACACACAGAGGTCAGGCGGGCAACTGAAGATACTGTACATGTATGTAAGCTATTGCGTTAAGTTCTGCCAAGAAAATGAGATGGAATTTAGCTCAATTACTCACTTGCATTAACCAACCAATCACTGCTCTGGTTCTTACCATTCATTTACCAAGAGCCAATAGGATGCCTGTACTCTCATTTATAAGCCTTGCGTCTATCTCTGCTCTTTTGCTGATTAGAGTAGAGTACGCATCTGACTTTTTTTCTTGAGAGGCGAATTGAAGCAGTAACCTACTTCAAAATTCAGCGTCTCGTGGTTTTCCAGTCCTCCTATCCAACAGCAAAAGCACAATTAATAATTACAATTAGTTACAATCAATTAGTTACAATTCATTGAATAAAATCAACTCCGCAGAATAGATTGCCTGTCTGCTCTGCCCTAGGTGCCACCACTTTGCAGATTCTCTATTTTAGTCCGAAGTGAAGCTGGCAGCTGAATAAACTGTACAGTAGGACAGTTACGGGCTACAAATGGCAAAACTTTGCCCAGTTTGTAGTAATTCACTGTAGTTTATATCTTTCTCAGGTAACAGCCTATGAACAATGGAAATATTTCTCAGGGATATCAATCAGCACAAATGTAACATGTACAATATACCTATTATAGGCTAACACAGCCTATATTATAACAATTCTACCTGGGACCGTAATCCCTTGATTCAGTCTCTTAGAAGAGTAGCCCACTGGTGTTGACGCCCCCACCCCTCCCCGTCAGCCTCCATTGCCTGCTGATCCCTTGGGTGCATTCCGAGGAGGCAATGCAATGCTTTACTGCTTCAAATGCAGTTCTGCATCTTCTCTCCAGCCTTTGCCTCCATGAGTAATGCCTGCTTCAATCATCGAGGTCCTGTGTCGATGGTTTACTCAGTACTCTGCTCTGGTTGCCACCACCTAGAGTCAAGTCAAGTCAAGTCAAGTCAAGTAGGTTTTATTGTCAATTTCTTTACATGCACTGGTCATACAAAGAATTTGAAATTACATTTCTTGCTTTCCCATGCAGACATAGACTAATCTAGGTAAGGACAGACAGTATAGACATAGACAGTACTTATACATGGACATAAGACAGTATGGACATAGACAGTGCTCATACAGACATTTAAAGTGCAAGACTGGACAACAGAAGACTTGTAGAACCTACATTAAGAGGAGGTAATTGTTGTGCTTTTCCTAAAAGTCCTTATAGTGTTCTGACATAGTAATAGTAGCATTTTGAAGAAAAATAAATATTAAAATAGTCATTAAGTACACCAGCAGCATGTGTGTGTGTGTCTGTGTGTGTGTGTGTGTGTGTGTGTGTGTGTGTGTGTGTGTGTGTGTGTGTGTGTGTGTGTGTGTGTGTGTGTGTGGTTGGGACCCGATGGAACAGCCGTAGCGCTAGAAGACATTGTATCTAACCATCAGATATCCACCCTGGTGGTTTTTAATTCAAATAACTCACCCTGCCAACTACAAATTAAAAACATTAGACATTCCATTCTACATCACAAACAAGCACAAAGTGTGCAACATTGGAAAAGTCTAAAATTACAAGGGAAGTTAGCGCACCTTCAATTTGCTGACCAGTCAGTATCACATTCTGTCCTAAAAAACAAGTCCATATCAGAAGAAATCCTCATTTTTGCAATCAAAGCAAGACTACAATGCCTCCCAACTAGATACAATTTGGCAACATGGTACCCCTCACAATTCAACCCAATTGCATATGGCATACACACATGGTCACGGAATGAACTGTACCCACATTCTAAATGGATGCCATTATTACAAAGGACAGTATGTGGCCAGGCACGACCGCCTTGTCAGTCTGGTTGCAAAAGACTTGAAAAACGTTAACCTTGGATATGACTGCAATTTTTTCCTACATAATACTGTGAAAATGGACTGGTTTAACCATAACCATGATGCTGATAATGACTATTTTAAAAACATCCCAAATACTCCAGACATTGTAATGGTAAACACTTCAGATAATTCTGTGCTTATTATTGAGGTTGCGTGCTGTTTTGATTTTTACATGGACACCTGCTATTATTCCAAGCTACTGAAATACCAACCATTACAGGAACGCATCCTCCAGCTGGGATTCAATGCAAATTAATAGTCCTATTTTTTGGTAGCTTAGGCCACATACACAAGATGTTGTCAGAGGACTGCAGATTGCGGGACTGCAGAAGGGAGCGCAAAAACACTAGCAAAATTTTGCTCTGTTTCAGCTATAATAGGTAGCATGCAAATAGGAGACGAAGATGTTTTGTTTATCTTTGAATGATGTTTAATTTTTTATAACAACGATGCTGGCATAAGTAAGTGTGTAAGTCTTTAAAAAATCTGCCAGCCCGTCAATAGCCTATTCCAAAATATTAGGATCTTGTACCTTAATGCGTGTCTCTTGGGTCCAAATAAAAGTAATCAAATGTGTGTATGTGTGTGTGGTGTGTGTGTGTGGTATGTGTGTGTGTGTGTGTGTGTGTGTGTGTGTGTGTGTGTGTGTGTGTGTGTGGTGTGTGTTTGTGTGTGTGGTGTGTGAGTTGTGTGTCAGTGTGTGTATGTTTGGGTTTAGTGCAGAAAGTGCAGTGTGTGTGTGTGTGTGTGTGTGTGTGTGTGTGTGTGTGTGTGTGTGTGTGTGTGTGTGTGTGTGTGTGCGCGCATGTTTTGAGTTAGTGCAGTTGAAAGTTCAGTCACAAATATAGTAGTGCAGGTGGAATGTTCAGTCGCAGATATGGTGATGGGGATAGAGGGGGGGGGGGGGGGGTTGTCAGTGGGCCTTGCGGGCTAGAGGCTGACAGTGGGAGGGAGTGGGTGAGTGTTCAGTATCTTGATGCTTGGTGCATTGAGCTGCTTGCCAGCCTGGTGGTATGGGAACGGAGGCGCCTGTACCTCTTTCCAGAGGGCAGGAGGCTAAACAGTTAGTGTGCAGGGTGGCTTGTGTCTTTGATGATCATCAGTGCTTTCCGGGCTGAGGCGTGTGTGTAGGAGCCAAAATGCTGGTTTATATGGATGTTGAGGTAAAATATAGCAAATACAGTACATATAAGAACCCTAATGGTATTGGTTTTAATATGCAATAATTTGGTTTGATTGTCTTTATTTTTTATTCATATCCTTGAACCTGCCGCCCACCTACCTGAGGTATTGTCTTGTCATGTCAGCATAGCTCCTCCTTTGATGTGCGCCATTTGGGCGCCTAGTGTCAAGTGTTCAATTAGGGGCTCTGCACAGGTGTAGACAGGTTAGGTGGCGGTGATGAAACAGTTTTTTGACCGCATTACTGCGCATTACTTTGTATTGTTTTGTGACACATTTGCACCGTTTTATTTCATAGTTTTGTTACAGTGGAAAAGTCAACCGGATTGCTGAATAAATACTCTTTTACGTTTATTTAATTCATCTCTCTGCGAGTGCTTTGTCTTGGAAATGCACGTCCGAAACACTCCTCCACCTGCCTCACGCGGCATTTAAACTTGGCCTGGAAAATGCCGCAACATAAGTCGAAAAACTCTCCTAA
>NW_026944751.1:0-7500 GCF_034702125.1 Engraulis encrasicolus
GAAAAATTTCCCTCCATGAAGAGACAGTACCCCGAAACAGGTCCACTGCAGCGATTAATAGATATGGTAATTGCTCATGTGACTCATTAACTTATTGTTTGTTTATATATACTTTAGTTTGTCTATCTTGTGGATGTAATGGTTAATGGTGTGGGGAGCACCGGTAAGATACAGCACGAAAAGTACTTTCATTCCCTAAGTAAACGACGTCATATGCATACACACATAGTACCACACACCTCAGACTTGAGAGGATTCACCAATACGCATCAGAGTAATCGCATATGCACATGGTAACATACACAACGCAAACACCACACACTCCAAGGAGAGCCCACATCTGTAGAGTAGCCAATGCTAGTAACAACACATGCACGCTTACGCACGACAACTACATACACAGCGACTTACACGCACACATAACACAACACGATCAAGGAGTAGCCTAACACTTCTGAGTAGCCATGCCAGTAACGAATGCATATGCATACACACGTCACGTTTGAGTCAACTCATATACTCAGCATGATATACACAGTAGGGCTGGAGGAAAGCGATTATTTTGTTTTTTAACACATGGATGCCTGGTCAGGCACCACCAGACACTACCGAATTTTCTACAGCCTATAGCCTACTATCGATCAAAAATTTGATACCAATATTTGATGAGCATCAGCCTACGACAATTCATAATAACAAAAACATTGTATTTACTTTGATGTATAATTAGCCTATTCCTACTTTTTATTTTGGTTTTTAAGCACGAAGACAATGCAGGAAGTGTTAGCAAACCCGATGCTTGCTAACAGTCTCCGTCCCCGCTCCCTAATGTGAAAACGTCAATTGAAGGCAGAGAGCTTCGCACCTTGTCTTGCCATCAGTTTCTTAGCACAGCAGTATTAATTAATCTTAATTAGGCACTAAAGCAATAGGCTAAGAGCACATGATGGTTTGTTGAATAGTTTTTGAGATCGCTAACTTTAGAGCTTGGTAGTTTCAGCCATAATGCAGTATGTACAGGAGAACTGAGAAAATTATGCCTTTTCCCAGCGAGTTTGAAACCGAAACCGTCTGACGCGGATCTTCTGTAGCCTACTGAAAAGACAGTGCATGAGGTACCTTATCCAATTTGTTAGACTATCCTTCCCCGTATTCAACAACAATGTTGGCATATTAAACATTTAAGATCACACGCTTTGTTGGTCTGCACATTTCTGCTTTTGAATAGGCTATAATGTCTGGCCAATCCGCACATGTGCTGGTTGCGAATACTTGCCCCACTTGCAGCTATTTCAAGGGCTCGTGCCATTCGATGGTCACAGCAGGGAGCCGGCATAAGACAGACGATTTGGGCGTCCCGGTGATAATCGACTTAATAATAATAAATTAGATAATAAATAATAATAATAATTGTATTGTATAGCACACACACATCTGTAGTCATACAAGGCAATGTTAACTCAAAGTGCTAATAACAAATGGGAAAAAAACATTCGTTAGAGATAGATTTTAAAGGAGAGGGTATAGAGGAGAGGACAAGAAAAAAAGCAGGAAGGCAGAGGAAGGAAGAGATAGACAGAGAATAGTAGAGGTTCATAAGAGTCAACGTAGGTTAGGAACCAAGGATTTCTTAGCATAGTTGTAAGGTCCCATAAGTGGTCTGGTGCCTATCATAAAGTCCGAATGAGCATAGTTCCACACAGAGATTGGGCGCCTCAGGGTGCGGCCCTGGTGGCCATCAGGGGTGAGAACGGAAAACTCCCTTTAGCAGCTTGATTCACTAGTTTTCGTGAGGGGAAAAAAAAACGCTCAGTGAGGCGTCTGAGTAAAAAAGACACCCCTGTAGTCCAGGAAGAAACCTCAGGCAGATAGTACCAGCGGTCCACACCTACGGGGGGCCCCCTGCCAGGGCTGGAATTATGCGAGTAAAGTAAGGGCCGCTGCAGGGGCGGCTGGTGACACTATGACGCCTTTCGGCAGCTAGGAGTTGGCAAGGATGAAGAGGTTGGTGTCTTCAGCTGCCTTCTTATAAGGAGTTCGAACCGGGAGGTGGCATGATCCGGAGAGTCTTCGATGGGGAGGGCTGTTCCCATCTTCTTGGGCCGCATAGGCAAGGCAAAACGTTCGAGGCGTCGCCGATCATTCTTACTTCATGGCGGGCGGGGTGGGGGTCCTTAGCAGCTTGGCAATCAGTGGAGCCTGAGAGCATCGAGCAGAGGGCATAAAAAAGAGAGCATGTCCTGAGATATAGCTAGGAGGGGCATTTGTCACATTTAACTGCTTTAAATTCTGTGAGCAGAATCTTAAAGTCGTTAATTCTGTACCTGAGACAGAGTAAACCAGTGGCAGGTCCCTGCCAAGACAGGAGAAGGAGAGATGGTGCTCTCTCATTTCTGGTTCTTTCTTGTTAGGATTTCTTGCCGCATGACATCAACTATCCTCTTCACAATATCATATCTCTTGAATGAGTTGCTCAATTTTGTCAATTAATTTTTTTTGGGAGACCAGAGAAAGAGACCGCATTGCAGCTAGTCTTATTCCTAACTGGTGACCGAAAACGGCATGAACTAGAGTCTCATCTTCTCGAGCCGTCTTGCTCGGGGAGGCCAAGATCACGCGCACCCTATTTAGTATTGACATTTCTAAAGACTGGAAAAACAGCAGATTTTGTATAAATCTTGTCATAGTATGTGCAAGGCTCAAAGCTCAAATCTCCGAGTTCCTTATGACCACACACATAGGCTAGTAACCTTATCTTTAACTGTGTATGCTTAGCAGCAAGGCACGCTGCACTACCAATAATCGGCAGGGGAGGAGCTCGATAGCTCAATCACCTGTCTCTTCTAGACTTCATGAGAAATGATGAGATGCAGTAAATTGGATAATAGATAACAATAATAACTACTGTTTTCGAGCATATTTTCATAACTATAACTACCATTTGTGCAGTATTTAAAAACAGTTTTCAATTTTCAATCATTTTTGTGGCCAAAAACCGCACTATTTTCCCACCTCCTGCTCCGAATACACTGAATTTGGGCCCAACTTCCCGAGTTGGCCTCACCGCAGATTGCGCAATCCCTCATAACAAAGCTTCAGCGCATGCGCCATTTTGCTCTTTCGGTGTATGCAATTCGTAATATTGTATTAAACGTTTTTATACACTTAATAGAAATATGTATGGTGTTGTGCCTCATTTTCCCTGATATTTGTTTTCACTATTTTCTACGTGTTGATTATCATTTCTTTACTCTGCGCGCTTTGGCATAACCCCATTGAAAAATAGCAGAGTAGTCGCGGCGAGCAACACATTGGCCTCAACCCATTCTGCCGTTGAGTCGCTTTGTCCATGACGTCATAGCGCCACTATACAAGTTCAATACAGTCAGTCATTAGTGTTGGCTAGAGTAGTTTGTTCACCCGTTGACTGCTACCATGGAAGTGGATTTCATAACGAAACTAAGTTCATTCTCAAAGTTGGATTTCCAAGGGAAACAAGACGTGATAAAGAATGGACGACCCGACACCAGAGCTGTGGAAATTGATTCAGGAGATTGGACAGAATATTATTTGATTATTTCACAGTGAGTGGAACAACCGAAAAGACTGGCTATGTGGAATGGGAGGCAACACAGCAAAACAACGTTAGCAGTTTGCTAGCTGGGTTGGATATGTCAAAACCGTTGAGAATATTATTGCGAGAAGCCCTGTAATCAAGACAGCATTTCAAGGAAATTTGATTATTACATTTGCCCGCCGTGGCGTTGACTTGGGGTCTAAGTTTTATTTGATTTTGTCAAGATGAAGGAAGACTTGTTTGAAAAATAGTTCGGTTGCATTGGTTTTACAGTAAGCTATGTTTCACATATGCATTCAGGCGTAATCTTGTGAGAAATGTTTTGAATGACATAGCAATGGCTACATGTCTCAAAGAATAATCATCACGAGTGATTTTGGCAACAGAACGAACTATAGCTAGGGGTTTTTGGGTTCCTGGATTTTGGTTTGGGTTTGCGGCTGTGTGTTCACTTTGCCAGTCCCAGTATGCCCAAGTGATAAGGCTGCTTGCTATCCTAACGAGGCAGTTTAAAATGATAGTTCTAATAATCAAACGCTGTGTAATACACGCTTTGAGGTTCGGCTCGTCTGACATTCTTTGAAATGTCCATCCTCAACATGAACGGACGTGTGGAATATTTCAGCGTCATTATTGTTTAGCCCCCCTATTTAGGTTGAGTTTGGGTCCGCAGTGATGATGTGGATGAGTGGCTAGTTTGACGGTTCTCAGGAGGAGTGTCCTCAAATGACGCACCATGTCGTGCCTATTTTCTGTCTACTCTAGTCTTTTCTACCGGAGGTGGTAGCTGTGCATGAGCACGGCCCACGTTCGGCTTCATTATCTATTTCACAGGCTACCAAAGGATCATCCCGGTGGGGTGATATTCTGTTGTTGAATGCATTCTGTGAAATTTGTTGCTGTGTAAGCGGTAGCCTATTACAACGCAAGCATCGGATCTGTATTTTCGAGTGGTGGAGTGAAAGAACGCTGATAAGCAGGACCTCAAAATTTCACCATAAAGGCATTTTTGTCCAAAATGCTCGTGTTGGCTTGGGGTTATCAGCGTCCCCTCTTTCAAAGACCAGAAAACACTGAGAATGGCCTTGTATCTTGACGGCCTATAAAAATACAGTATAATCCTGGACACATATCGCGTCTGATCTGAATGTGGTGTCCACCTTTCTAACAGACATATTGGTGTAGGGAGGAGGAGTAGGCCTAGCAGGCCTAGTAGCGCAGCCTGTGCAGTAGTAGGTAGCCTAGGTAGAACTAAACGTGACTCTGCCGCCAGTTATATGGTGAACTTGACTCAAACTTGGCACTGCCCCACCGTTGTTTACCTACGCCCCCTGCGCCAACGCCGAGTCTGGACCACTGAATCCTGTGTGTGTGTGTGTGTGTGTGTGTGTGTGTGGTGTGTGTGTGTGTGTGTGTGTGTGTGTGTGTGTGTGTGTGTGTGTGTGTGTGTGTGTGTGTGTGTGTGTGTGTGTGTGTGTGTGTGTGCACGAGAATCCAGTTCGTATCACAAAAGCCATCACACCGGTTTGTTCGCCGTGGTGCTCAGCGGTCTATATGACACCATGTTTTGAATCCTGTGTGTCTTGAGCATCCGCCGTGATGCTCAGTCCACATTGCTGCTGCTGCTGTGTGGTTTATGTGAGATCACTGTTTGAATCCTGTGTGTGTGTGTGTGTGAGAGCAGTGGGCTGTGAAGGAGCTTACACTCTCCACTACTCTCCCCTCACCTCCCCTCCTCTTCTCCTCTCCTCTCCTCTCCTCTCCTCTCCTCTCCTCTCCTGCCTCCCCCTCACACTCTCTTCTCTCCTTTCCCTCTCCCCCTCTCCTCTCTTTTCACATCTCCTCTCCTGTCCCTCTCTTTTCCCATCTACTCTCCTTATTCTCTCTTCTCCCTCTCTCCTCTCCTTGAGCTCCTCTCCACTCCTCCTCCTTTCTCCTCTCATCTCCTCTCCTCTCTCTTCTCCTCCCCTCTCCTCCTCTCTCATCTCCTCTCTCCCCTTCTCTCCTCCTCTCCTCTCCCCTCCCCTTCTCTCCTCTCTCTTCTCCTCTCCTCTCTTCTCCTCTCCACTCCCCCTCTCCTCTGCTCTGCTCTGCTGTCCACATTGGTGCTGTGTAGTTTATGTGAGACCACTGTTTGAATCCTGTGTGTGTGTGTGTGTGTGTGTGTGTGTGTGTGTGTGTGAGAGAGAGAGAGAGAGAGAGAGAGATCTAATAGCATTTTCTCTGCGGAAATGCAGTAAGCTTATGTCAAAATATGTAGGCCTACCTTATGTTAAGAAAGCTGCTATGACATATGGAACTTGTCGGTAGGCCTATTTGGCAATTATTTATTTGAAAAATCTGATATTGAAAAAGTTGCCTCACCAGGCCATAAATCCCAGCGCACGTCACTGATGCTTAGGTCACCTAGGCTTGAGTGGAGTTTTTGCACGTTCAGACTTGGCTTTTCACGCTGACTGTCCTCTTGCGCTGCGTTCCGGTTGAAAATCTCTCCAGCCAATGTTTTATTTGGAGCGTTTATGCCCTCTGTGAGTGAAATATCACATTGTTTTTGTTGTTTTCTCGCTCGAATTGACTTGTAAGCAACTGTTGGGTCTTGGGAGGGAAGGAAACGCGCACACACACACATGCGGAGGGCTCATCAGCCAAGGAAGATCTCATCCTCTCACCGTCTTTTTTGTTACAATGCTTATCAATGCACCAAAGGTAGCCCAGGTGCCATTAGAAATTATTATGTCCAAAACCTTGTGTGCCGACCAAAATTTGATAACAACTTTTAGACAATGTTTGGGACAGCCAGGCTCATCTCATCTCAATCCATCTCATCCAACGCATATCCAAACCAACACGGAGGGAGGGGCAACTTCACATAGCCTACATTTAATCAGATACTCTGGAAATATAGATGCAATAGTATGATTCTTAAATGTATGGGACAAGCAGTAGGCTCTTGGCTACCTATTGGGCTTCCCTGACCAAAATATCCACGCAAACGCTGGACTTCTCCTAGTGCAATAAGTGGGGAGGTCGTGACTTTCGTATTCATTTTGGAATGATGCTAAATTTTCTTCTCCATGCTTGAAGACAAGTTCGCTAAAGCACTTCAGAATCCTCTCCCTTTCACTCAAACAAACACACTCTCATACACTACACTATGTTTGTGAGGTATTTTTTTCATTGGAAATCCTGAAATGTCGAGTTATGATTAACGGCATGCCCGTGCGTCACGACTACAAAATATGATGTCGATGATTTTTTTCAGCATTTTTTTCACCCATGCTAAGGAGAGCCTACAGGAGTAACACGGTAGTAATACACAAACACTATGCACACTTGCATACACATACACACATGCGCGCGCACGCACACACACACACACACACACACACACACACACACCAAGGAGAGCCCCCATTGTGAGTGGCATGGTAGTAGCATGCAAGCACACCAGTGGCGTCTTTTGGTCATAAAAATTAGGGAGGACAAGGAGGTGGTCAGTCGGATAGATGCGAGTAAATGGGGTTAGTATAATGGCAGATGCTTAGTATTAGGTTGTAGGGCCACTAGGTAACTTAACTGATATGGCATTGTGCTGTCTGGAAAGCTGACTTATGACATCTATAAAATAATTGCAACAAACTTTGTATAATATATTATCATAAATAACTGCCCAAAGTGTTTGAGGGGAAAGAAAGAGAAGAGTGAAGGAAAATATTATAGAAAGTAGAAAGTTTCATAGGGAGCATATCTAACTTTGACCAAAGGCAGCATGGCATTTCACCCTGTCAGTTGTGTTTTTTTGTTTTTTTAACCATAGGCAAAAATTGACAATTCTGAAGACCCTATAATGCCTAGACTTGTATAGCCTATGCATAGGGTTTTAAACTCAACTCCTTCCAACATATTCTTACAGATTTTTAAAC
>NW_026944752.1:5000-11244 GCF_034702125.1 Engraulis encrasicolus
ATTCTCCTCGGATCTACACGATTCACAGAAATGACCCATTTTGATTTCAAAACGGCGAATTTCGCCGAAAGGTCAGGGATTTTCATGCCTGTAAAAGACTTACACACTTATGCCAGCATTGTTGTTACAAAAGATGAAACATCATTCATGGATAAACAAAACATCTTCGTCTCCATATTTGCGTGCTACCTATTATAGCTAAAACAGAGCAAAATTTTGCCAGTGTTTTTGCGCCCCCTTTCTGCAGTCCCGCAATCTGCAGCCCTCTGACAACATTCTTATGTATGTGGCCTAAGCTACCAAAAATTAGGACTATTAATTTGCATTAACACACACACACACATCGTCATTATACATGCCAGCATACTGTAAGGCAGGGGTGTCAAACTCAAATTGACTGAGGGCCAAAATCAAAATCTGGAACGAAGTCGCGGGCCGAACTCAACATTTATTTTTAAAAATGGACTAAAATTGTGTGTACATGCATTTCATATTCATAGTTAAATTTCACACACACTCTTTCCCATCATATTTGTTAGTTCAAATGTGTCCGCACATCCTGTGACACAGCAAATTTCATGTCCAAGTTAATGTTACGCTGTACATTAAGGTGTATGTGGGCCAACTGTAATAGATATTTGAAATGATCTCGCAGGCCGAATAAAATGGCTTCGCGGGCCAAATTTGGCCCCCGGGTCTGAGTTTGACATCCCTGCTGTAAGGTGTGAAATACGCATGAGGCTGACGCTGTATGTGAGGGACCCATTGGTAGTGACACAGTCCCACAGCGCTTATATTGCACAATTAGTCTGCAAACACACTGACTGTCATCGCTTCCCTACACATTTCACCCTTACATACTGTATGTACACAACTCTCTTTCTCTCTCTCCCTATCTCCCCCCCTCTCTCTCCCTCTCTCTCCATCTGTTGCTCTGTCTCTTTGTATGCCCTTCTCTTTCTTTGTAAATCATTCCCATTTCTTTCTGCTTTTTTCTCAGTGTGTTATCTCTGTCTCTCTCACTTTCATTGTGTCCTTCTCTTTCTTTCTTGACATTCCAATTTCTCTCTGTAATTCCCTCTCTTTCTCTCGACAATCTCTCTTTGACACTCATTCTACATCACTCATTCACTCCTCTGCGTCATTGTTGGTCGTTCTCTGTCTGTCCATCTCCCTCTCTCTCTCTCTCTCTCTCTCTCTCTCTCTCTCTCTCTCTCTCTCTCTCTCTCTCTCTCTCTCTCTCTCTCTCTCTCTCTCTCTCTCTCTCTCCTCTTCCATACCTGCTGGTGTTGGTATTATCTCTGTGCAGTGGTGGCTAATTGTCGTGCTTTAGCCGTGGTGAGAAGGTATGGCTCCCCACAGCTGCAGCTGCAGAGACAGACCTTTCATGCTAATGGTGAAGCCGGAAACTGTGCACCACCTGTTCGCCATTTTGGATCTGTCCAAGTGCACTAGACTGGACGGCAGGACACACGCTGACAGCCTTCTGGCCATGGCTTTCACCCTCTGATCTCCTTCCTCTCATCCACTTTCTTCTTTTCTTCTCATCTGTCTGTCTTTCTCTCTCTCTGTTTATCTGACCACCTTTCCTCTATCTTCTTACCCTCATCATAGGTGTAGAGTGTTATCTATCTATATATCTATCTATCTATCTATCTATCTATCTATCTATCTATCTATCTATCTACAGTGTACATTGTGGACAAAGATGTGAATTCACAGCATCAGACATAAAATTGGCTGTGACTGTCATCAGACATGAAAGACCTTGACAACTACACCTTACTGAACTCCATCTCTCTGTCCATTTATTCCTGAAAAGCTGTCCCTATAGTGCTTTGTAATGGCCAACCTTGACTCTGTGATTTGCTCTGTTGATCTGAAAATCGATGTCAACTGATGTCATCGTTCTTGTGGAGAGAGAGTGTACAGTCATATCCTCTCATGGATGTTGTGCTTATGTTGCTTCACTATAGCGATGGCAATGCAGGAATCTACCCAAGACACTTTAACTTCTCTGTCAAAGGCTGGACAAATACTTCTACACTCTGCCTAGACAAGTAACCTTGAGTTGTTTTCTTTGTGGTAGGCCACCTCTGAAGGGAAAATATTGAAGCATGTGTACGTCTGTTTTTGTTTGCCCCCAAGGTGGCTGGTTGTGTGTGTGTGTGTGTGTGTGTGTGTGTGTGTGTGTGTGTGTGTGTGTGTGTGTGTGTGTGTGTGTGTGTGTGTGTGTGTGTGCGCGCGTGCATGTGTGGGCGTGTGTGTGTTTGTGCGTTTGTGCGTGCCCACGCGCGCGCGTGTGTGTGAGAGAGAGTGTGTATAGCCCTGAATGCAGATTTCCTACAGAGTGGTTTGATCAGCACCGTATCCTTTTTGGAGACATCGTACCCTTGCAGTGACACGCTTGCCTTGTTATTTTGTCTAACAATGGACTTTTAAAAAGGGAGATGTCAATAGGGATCTTTGTTCTGTTTGTTGTCTTCAGCTGGGTTTTAGTCCAGATTTGGATGACAGCCCTGTAGATGCCATATATACTGTATGCTGACTGGTCACTTACATTCATTTCCCTTCAGATATCAGCTTAGAAGTTTGAGATGAAATATACGGGATAGAAAGTCTTTCTTTCTCTGTGTCTGTGTTGGGAAATTGGATCAACTCAGTGGATTTTACATGTCGTTTAAAATAAAATAAAAAGAAAATGTCATGTATTATCACCCGCTGCCATACAAACCTACCATACATACAGTGATGTTCTTTTTTTAAGATTTTTTTTTGGTCTTTTTCAACTTTATTGAAGACCAGTATGAGATAGAAAGGTTTTTTTAGGAAGTTTCGCTCAACTCCCAACTGTTTCTTACAAGGTCTTCGGGTGCGAGCAAGCAGCAAAGTTCATATTTAGTAAAAAAGCTGCACTCTCAGGTAGACGGGAAGCAAATTGGGAGAGAGACGGGGAGGGGTCGTCAAATGACCCGGGCTGGGAATCGAATCTGGGTCGACCACATGGTAGACGAGTGTCCTACCGGTTGGCCATGGCAGTGCCACATATTGTGATATTCATGCGAGCACACACACACACACAAACACACACACAGGCACACACCAGAGTCCTGCACGGGTCCATTTTTTTATACCCGGACCCACCCATGCCCGTGCAGTGCATTACCCACCCACCCGTAAACCCGTGGTAATTTCAAAGTTAAATCCGTACCCACCCGGACCCGTTAATATTCTACCCGTTACCCACCCGTGCCCATGAAAAAATACTTCAAATCGAAAGTAGGCATATTTCCACTGTTTTATAGTGATATCAAAAATAGGTAAAATAGATAGATAAATCTAAATAGATAAAAAAGAAAATAGCCTCCTAGTACTATGACCATTTTGATTGACGTGCTACCCGAGCTACCCACCCGTATTTTAACCTACCCGCCCGCATACCCACCCGTGAAATTTCGGAACGTTAAAACCCCACCCATTTGGGCAACTATTTACCCGTACCCGCGGGTACCCGCGGGTACCCGACCCGGTGCAGGACTCTGGCACACGCACGATCTGATATCGCCAAGTAATTAACACTCCTGGACCGATGTGAAAACGTTCGTCCAGGATTAATGTTATAGCCAACCAATCAGGGGTCATTAGAGGTGGGATCATTAGAGGTGGTACGTCATCAACAGGGCGACTAGCATTTCCAAATATTCGCCTTATTCACCCGGAACGTTCTAAAGACGGGGTGTAGCAACCCAATGTAAGTAGGCTGCCGGATGTGAGTGCCCGGATATCCGCCCGAGTATTTGCATGCATTTGCATTCATTTCCACCATCAGGAATGCTTTGCGGTACCACGGCTACCCTATGTGAGTCGCGCTGTGTCGCCTGACTGTCCCTTCTATAATATGATTGTAGCCTACCGTAACAACCACGGGTCCTCTGGTGTTGTGACCGTTTTAGGATCTTTTTTCATATCCAATACTTGCACATTAAGAGTGATAATTCCATCATGGATCTTTAAACGACATGTGCGAATACAGTCATGTTGAATTTAGGGTGGCCAAACCATGTCATGAAGAACGTGCATCACATTATTTAAACAGCTCGTGTAAACAGTTATCCTGAGTGCCCGTGTCTTTTTGGAGATCGGAGGCTTGATGAGCAAAGAGATGGGAGAGAAACTAGTTGTGCGCGCGCGCACACACATCTGCACAATATCCACCGGACACGAAGTTACTGGCTCCAATATTTCAGCGTCCCGTTTGATTTTGCAGTGACACTTTTAAGTTTACGTAGCACAATCAAATGAATAGGCTAGGCTATGTCTAAATTATAGGCTGTCTCCAACGTGCCTAGTTTCACGTGTGGTTGGCATCACCAAATAATCTGCACAATGCCTATGCGGCATAACTTTTCGAGTGCTACATTTAGACCGGGTAAAGTATCGAGCATGGTCTGTCCCTTCAATAATATTAAGAGTGTCCCGTAACAACTCGGTCTCGGCCCCCGCCGCAAGTACCCTCCACCACGAAGGTCCTCTGATGTTGTGACCGTATTAGGATATTTTCATATAATACAGAAATAAGAGCGTGCGCGCGCCTCTGACTGTAGGCTATCTAGACACGGAGGGAGAATGGCTCCAATATTCAGTATTCAGAGCCCAGTTTAATTCTCCACTGACACTTTTAAATGTACATGGCACAATAAAATGAGTAGGCTATGTCTAAATGTACTAGGCAGGCTCTAGTCACCAATCTGGCTTTGTTGTTTCGGCATCACTAATAATAATGGCACAATATGCGGCATGGTTTCGCGTGTTGTTTTTGCACCACCAAATAATAACTACACAATATGCGGCATAGCTGCTGTTTTCTAACTCAGAGAGAAGGCTATGCCCAGATATTCTTTTAACTTGTAGGATATCCTGATGTTATGTTTCACTAATGTAAAACTCAGAAACTTCCAGAAACTAAACTACATTTAGACTGGGTAAAGTCGTGACTTTAATGCCTTCCGAAACGGGCTATTCTGTCTGTGACAGTCTATCTATTGTAGGCTATAGTCTTGCGCAAAACCTTTTATTTAACATTGCGAATGGGCAGGATGATTTGCTTAGACACACACGTGCTTCAGAGCAGCTAGAACTGTGCAAGGTGACTGCTGCAGTTTTCAGCTCAGTCCTCCTGGATAATAAAAACAAAATAATGCCGACGAGAAAGTAACGCCGTTATCTTTTGATGGATTCCCTTTGGATGCCCGGTGGAGACAGTTTAATTTTCACACCCAAATCAATTCGGTTTTAAGTTATAATTTCATTTTTGTTAATTCTTTATTATTTTGATGTTATTGGTCACCGGGCCTATTCTTTTGATTGGGATATCAAGGAACTCTCTGGTGTCGCCGAAACGGCGATGTGCTGTGGGCTCTTTACGCACGGCACCTATGTCCCTTCCATCTTCAGTCAGACTCAAATCGGACCGAAATCAAGTAGCTGAGGTTAAACTGTCGTAAATACACGACCGAAATCGAGTAGCTGAGGTAAAATAGACGTAAATACTCGGGCGGATATCCGGGCACTCACATCCGGCAGCCTACTTACATTGGGTTGCTACAGGGTTGCTACACCATTCGGCCGATTCGGCAACGCACCAGCTGTCATGGCGCCTCAGTGTTGTGTGCCCAAATGTGCGTCCTCAAAGAGAAAAAATCCTACAGTGGACAGACTTTCCACCGTTTCCCCAAAGAGCAGGCACTTCGCCGTGAATGGATAAATCACGTCAAGAGGGATCCTGGTCCATATTTCAAGGTAAGATGCGAAATTGTGTTCAATCATACGCATTAGCTAGCACAAATAAGCTAGCTCGCCAAACTTGTCATGACTCATGTAGCCTAATGAAGCGAATGCCTCGATGAAATAAAAAAATATGAATGTGTAATTACACAACGCTACATTCATATGATATTTCCAGATCGCTATTTCAAGATTATGCTTTTAATTGTATGGTAAGTGATCCGATTGTCCACTGATTTTGTGCTTACCAGAACCAGTAGCATAGGGCAGGGCCTACTTGTGCTAAAATCAAGTTGTTTTGCTAACGAACTAAAATGCATACCCTGGTATTTATGGTTACAGATCAACGCTGAGACCAAGGTTTGCTCTGAGCACTTTGAGAAGCAGTGTTTTGTAAAGACCGCCCGTGTATCACAGAGCTTATAAAGGATGCTGTGGCAACTTTGTTTGGCCTTTGGGG
>NW_026944753.1:5000-11164 GCF_034702125.1 Engraulis encrasicolus
TGTTTGAATGCTTTTGAATTCTTGAATTCTTTGAATGCTTGAATTTTGATATGCTCTGAATGCTTGAATCCTTGGAATGCTTGAAGCCTTGTCTCCACCGTTTGAACGCTTGAATGCTTGAATCCTTGAATGCTTGAATGCTTGAATGTTTGTAATCCTCGCGTTGAGCAGTGCCCTGACAATGCTTGAATCCTTGAATACATCTGAATCCCTGTTGAAATTCTTGAATGCTTGAAAAATGCCCTTGAATCACCTTGAATGCTTGAGATGCTTGAAGTCTCCATGTGAAAGTGTGCCTGACCGTACACCTTGAAAGTGCCTGCAAGTGCTGATGAGAGGAGATCCTTGTCTCGATGTCCCTCCCCCCCTGTGAATGACCACGTCCTTCCTTGAGCCCTTGAATCCTTCAATATTTGATCAACTGATTAACGATGCACATTCCCTCCTGTGAATCCTTCAACACATTTCTTGAGGACGAGGAGGACGCTCCAGAGCCGCTCTGAGAAGGTCCAGTCCAGGAGGGACGAGCCACTCTGGGTTTATTTAGGCTTAGGTTATAAGAAACCGTGTCTAGTGACCCTGAGTAATGCACTTGTGGTCTCTCTGACAGAGGGAGAAGGCCCAGGAGTGACCTTTTGTGAGGACGAAGAACATTTTGAGGACTGCGTATTGAGGACCGTTCCAGAGCGCTCATGGGTCTTCAAACCGCAGCGCTGCCGGGGCCGCCAGTTGGAGGAAGAGTTTCAGCGGCCTGATGGCCCAGGATGAATTGGCAGAGATCGAGGAGTACGACCACACTGCTCAGCAAGCGCCACAGGCGCCCAGCATGGGGGCGTGACGACCAGCAACTAGCAAAGCCGTCCAGAGCAGGAGAGGGACGCGGGGCAGTGTCCACGGGGCTTCCAGGACGTTTGATGCTGCTGGGATCGGGGCCCTTACGGCATGGCCAGTGCTTAGCCTTAGGACACAGAGGGAGGAGGAGGCGGAGGTGTGGGAATAGAAGGGACACCCAACAGGAGGACTGGGTGGAGGGAGGAACCAAGGAGGAGGATGGGAGGAGGAGGAGGACCATGAGCGATCCGGATTTAGGGAACACAGATTATTGGCTTGTCGGTGAGGAAGTTAGAAAGCACAGAAGAGGCCATGGATGGACGGAGGAGAGAGGAGGAGGTGCGGAGGAGGAGTTGGCAGGTAGGAGGGAGGCGCAGCTATCAGCGGGCCAGGGAGTACAACCAGGAGGAGCATCTACTTCTATGGATGGAATAGCGACAGAGGAGGCGCCAGCGGCGAGCCAAGAGCGTGTCGGGGGGACAGCTTGTGGCGATATCAGACGTGGAAGGAGGAGTATGGTAGAGGGAAGGAGGGCAGTAGGGCGGAGCGGTTAGCCTGATTCACCTGCAACAGCTCACGGACAGGGAGGTGGTGGTGAGGTGGTGGAGGAGTAGGAGGAGAAGGTGGTGGAGGAGTTGCAGTGGGAGCGAGAAAAGAGTGTAGCGCTACTAGATTGGCATGTCAGTCTGACAAGTAGAAAAGAGAAAAATCATGAGAGGGAGATCATCGTTGAGTTGGGCGGGAGGTGCAATTGAATTTTGGAGGGATCAGGAGAGGGGTGAGAGAGAGAGAGGAGAGAAACAGCAACCCACAAGAGGAGGCGCACTGCTGGGACAGAGATGGGGAGGAGGGAGTGTTGGCCACAAGCAGCTGGCACTGGAAAGGGAGAGGGATGCACTTTTCTGAAGGAGCAAGCTTTCACGTGGACGCAGAGAGGGGAGTAGGGAAAGCAGGGAAGGTGCTCCTGACAGAAGAGACCATCGAAGTAACAGCAGGAGGAGGGTTCGAATCGAGCATCACGGCAGGGGAGAAGAGAAGAGACAACCGAACAGCTGAAGGAGGGGAGTCGAGTGGACACACAACACACAACGCACTCCCCAAAGAGGAAGAGGAGGCCCGCGCCGGCGTTCCAGGAGGGAGGGAGGGCGAAGAACATCAGGCGAAGGGGGGTGCAGGGAACGAGTGACGAGCACCAAGAGGGAGCAGCAGGGGCAAGCAGCAGGAGACAGCGCGAGGGGAGCGGAGCAGGGGAGTTGGGGAGGGTGCCACTGGAGGAAGGAGAGGTGGCAGTACGGAGATTGAGTTCTGGAGGGACACACTAGAGATGATGACTGCAGAGGACACGTTACTGCGCCTCCTGCGGGGAGAAGGAGGAGGTGAGCTGCTCCCCAAGTTCTCCACAGGAGACCCCCACCACACGCTCCTCAACCACACCCTCACAGCACACAGGGAGGAGACCTGGAGGAGGAGCAGGGAGGAGGAGGCAGCACTGTCAGGTAATGTAATGTAATGCAGTAATGCAATGTTACATATTATGAAATGTTACTACTATGCAATGTAATGTAATGTAATATATTGTAATGTAATGTTCTATGTTGTGTAATATATTGTAATCAGGGCTTTGAACCATCCAAACGTTCCTTTCCGAACAGAAACGGAATTATAACGTTTCCGGTTATGAGTTCCACCAATAAATTGACGGTTCCTGAACCGGTTAGAACAGAAAAATATTGGTCCCGGAACGGTTAATTTCGTTCCTGTCAGCTGATTACTCCCGATAGGCATAACTGACGGTAATTAAGAAAAGACGGAAGTGCAAATGAGTCATCACTACTTCTAAACTGTTTATTCAAGTGGGGGGGAATGAAACGAATATCCTCCAGAATTCAGGGACGACCTAAGCGGAGAATAAACCTCAATGATGAAAATGCGCGCTCCACGCTGACTTGTGGGTCACATGGAGTGCTATGATGGACATTTGTGAGTTTGTGGCATATTATGCCCAATAATGTCGAACATTCTCGGTGCGCTTTACACACGCTTCTCTGCAATATCTTACAATGATGCAATGGAAACTCTGCCCTTTTGTATGACAGTGGTTTCTCTAATTTAAGATGTGGAGTGGAGACTCCATTCAGTCAGAGAATGTCTGATGTCACAGGACGTGAACCTCAGCTGTCATGGTAATGTGCACAGGAAAATAATTACTTTTTTTTTTAGTTTGAGGAACGGTATTAACAAGTGTTTCCGTTCCAGAACAAAAAAAAAAAAACGTTTCCGGTTTCGTTTCTGTTCCCTGTAAAATACAAAAAGTTCCTGGTTTTCGTTTTCGTTCCTTGAACCGGTTCAAAGCCCTGATTGTAATGCAATATATTAATGCAATATATTGTAATGTAATATTCTACTATGTAATATATTGTAATGTAATGTTCTACAATGTCATATATTGTAATGGGACAGGTTATAAAGAGGAGGCTGGAGAAGGGGGGTTGTTGTCGTTGGCGCCTCCTGGTGGCATGGCAGGGGAGGAGGTGGAGGTGGCAATGGTGTCGGCACTGCCCGAGGTAGGGCCCCGGGGGGTGGGTGGAGCAGGACCTGGGGGCCCTGGGGGGAGCCTGTTTCGACGGGCTCTGAGCATCAGAGGAGGTGGGGCGCCTGGAAGAGGATAAGGACGAAGAAAACCCGAGCTGGTGGCCAGGAGCTGCTGGAGCTGGAGCGCCCCCTAGCGGCCGGAGTACAGGTATAGTAGAACAAGTTACTCATTACATTACTATTGCTACAACAGTTACGATGTATATAAATTAGCCCGATAGTAGAACAGTTACGAAATATATGACAATCATATTACATTAGTAGAATATTAAAACATGAACAAAATATTACCATTACATGACCATATATTAACACTACATAGTAAAACATTACCTGTTACAGTTAACATTGCAATATGATTACATTACATTACTATAGGTATAACAGGAGGCTCGGCACGTCTAGAAGGGGTTTAAAATGATATAGAGAGTATTCATGTTTTACCAAGGTTTTATTTTGGCCTTACCGTGGCTCCAGTGGTAGGGCACTGGGTTGATATACTGACGACCCGGACTAGATTCAAAGTCCTGCTCACTGCTCATCCTGTCCTGTCATGAATAAACTAATATTAAGTAGTAAATCCGCACTCTTGGGTGTAATTCTTGTATTTTGTTCTAGACGTTTCAGCTGTAAGATGCTGAAGAAGGCTTAGGCCGAAACATCGGTCTGTTATGCTAACCCACTAGAATAAAACACAAGAGAGTTTTGGCTTTTCTACAAAATACGAACTTTGCTGTTCGCTCGCACCCGAAGACCTTGTAAAAAAAAAAAATCAGTTGTGAGATGAGCGCACTTTTTGAAAAAAGTAGGGATGCACCGATATCGATACTGGTATCGGTATCGGCACCCGATCAAAGCAAAAATAAGAAAATTTAAACTGCCTCCTATTATACTCGTACTCGTACTCGTTCAAGACACTCTGCCCGCGATACCAGGAACGATACTGCTATTACCACAAAACAATGCAAAATCTTGTCACATTCTGTGGGACCTTGGAAAAGCAACATGGAAAAAAGTTCCCACCTTATACATTTACTAACATTTAAATCTACATAGGAAATGGACAATAAAATATCACAGGTGGAAAAAAAATTATTTTCATTGTATTTTGGTGGTAAAAGGTAACCAGTATCGGTACTCGGTTATCGGGCAAGTACACACATTAATTTACTCGTACCTTGTATCGGTTTTCAAAAGAAGTAGTATTGGGTGCATCCTAGAAAAAAGATGAATAAAAACTTACAAAAGACCATAAATTATAGTATAAAAAAAACAAAAGACTTTTTTACTTGCGTTTCTTTCCCCGTGTGGTAGGCGCCTGCGCGCTGGAGCTGACACAGGCCCAGGCCCAGCTGCAGAGCTGGCGAGGCTGCAGAAAGAGGACCTGAAAGGAGAGCATGCGCGGTGCTGAAGAGGCAGCTGTTTGCCGTGCGGCCAAGGCCTGCGCCCCCCAGAGCTCAGATTGGGGGGAGAGCTGTTCGTCACGGAAAAAGGAAACACCAGGTGTCAACCAGATGACCTCTAGGCAGGTGAGCTGGAGACCGGAGTTGGATAGGGGTGTGTGTGGGTTCCGATGCGTTGTTATTGTGTGTGTGGTGTGCTCATCATGAAAGTTACTGTAGTGTCGTGTGTGTGTGTGTGTGTGTTTGTGCTGCGCTTGATGTGTGTGTGTGTGTGAGATGTGTGGTGTGCGATGTGGTGTCTGTGCAATGTGTTTTTCCAAAGACTGCGCCCAAGAAGTTAAGTGCAGCTGTCATCATGTCAACTCCAGGTCTAGCAGCACTTTATAAATGTGTGTGTGCCTCTGTGTGTGTGTGTGTATGTAAATGTGTGTGTGTGTGTGTGTGTGTGTGTGTGTGTGTGTGTGTTCATGCGTCCGTGTGCGTGTGTGTGTGTTCATGCGTGCGTGTGTGTGTGTGTGTGTGTGTGTGTTCTGCGTGGATCAGGAGGAGCTGCAGACTCAGGTCCAGTCCCTGACGGAGGAGGAGGCGGAGCTCCGCGCGGCCCACCAGGCGCGTCTCCTCTCTCTGCAGGAGGAGCAGCAGGAGGCCCAGAGCGCCGCCGCTGCCACCTCCTCACACCTCCTCTACGGACGGCAGGCCTCCTGCCAACTACAGCAGTACCTGCAGGGGGCGCTCAGCGCGCTGGAGGAGTGGTACGAACCGCGGCGGGTGTGCCCTGCGCAAGAGGTGGAGGAGGCCTAAATACTAATTATCATATAATTTAACATAATAGCATATAATATAATATAAAGAGTAGAATACAAGATAAACATAATATAAGCTAATAAGACTCAAATATCATATAAAAATAATAATAATAATAATAACTAGAAATTGCATGTCCTCACAGAAAATGCAGGAAGCGGGCTTGCCTTTGGGGCAGAGATGAAACAAAGTACTAGTGAGAAAACAAAGCGAAAAGAAATCTGGGAAAAACTCCATCGCCCCAGTTCAGAGTTTAATGGGCCAAACAATTCAGCCATCTGGGATTCAGCCATCTTGACAAGGGTTTACACTTGGTAGATCACAGTGTACCTGCGTGTTTGGGGATCTAATGCACAGTGACATACAACGGGATTTTAAGTTTGTTACGGAACACGTGGCATAAGTGATATTATTTGGAAAAATCAACAGGGCTTTCGAGCGGGATTAGAAACTCACAACCTCCATATCGTTAAACCAACCCCTGTGCACAGTGATATTAAATGACATACAATACATGATATTTCAAGTTTGGGT
>NW_026944754.1:0-2500 GCF_034702125.1 Engraulis encrasicolus
TTTTTCTAACTATTTCGCAAAGTTCAGATATTCCCTTCCTGATGCAGAAAAAAAACAAAACTAGGCCCTATTCTAGGTGAAGAAGAGGAGTGGAAGAGGGAAACATTTCCTGTGCCCCAATACCCATCCTACAGGCAAAGATACAAACACTAATACACACACACACACACACACACACACACACACACACACACACACACACACACACACACACACACACACACACACACACACACACAAACACATAGAAGATACACACACTAATACAAAGGCACACATGCACACGCATGCACGCACTCACGTACACACACACACACACACACACACACACATTTCTGACTGTCCCTCTGCCTCTCTCTCTCTCTCTCTCTCTCTCTCTCTCTCTCTCTCTCTCTCTCTCTCTCTCCCTCTCCCTCTCTCTCTCTCTCTCTCTCTCTCTCTCTCTCTCTCTCTCTCTCTCTCTCTCTGTCTCTCTCTCTGTCTCTCTCGCTCTCTCGTTACTGGGCCCCAGGGCTACAATTGGCAGGGGGGTTCTACAGAGGCCCCATGATGAAGCCTCCTCTTACGTCCCCACTTCAAAGCTGCCTATGCTTGTGAGACCGCATGCACAAGAGCACACATGTGTCCCCATTCATGCACACACATGTGTGTGTGTGTACAGGGAGGGTTATGTGTGTGCATGTGTGTGTGTGTGTGTGCGTGTGTGTGTGTGTGTGTGTGTGTGTGTGTGTGTGTGTGTGTGTGTGTGTGTGTGTGTGTGTGTGTGTGTGTGTGTGTGTGTGTGTATGTACGTGTGTGTGTGTGCGTCAGAGCATGGCAACCCGACCGAAGCCCGACGGGCCGGGTCGGAACCCGACGGGCCGGGGCGGACTCGGACAAAAAAATTAGAATATCTGTCGAACTCGGGTCGGACTCGGGCTTGAAGCAAACAGACATTGTGAAAAGTGTAAGCAACCAGAGGAAACGTTTCAGTTCATGCAAACGGCAGTTTTGTGATTAAAAAATAAGTAATTGAATATGCATAAATGAAAATGTTGGTAGGCTATTCGTGCGAGTGATTATTATTGGCTGTAGGCTATGCACGCGCCAGTTACCAGCGGCAACATGGACGCTCACTCCCAGTCAGCCGAGCAAGAATGCCGAGTCAACTTGCTTTCTTAATAAGCGCCAAATCAACAGTTGTCAGTAAACGCGGGGTCTTTTGTTGTAGGCCTAGTGTAGGCCATGTTTTAGCATGCCTTCGATGCTGTCTTAAATGTTGAACATAAAATGACGAAGTTGTCACTGCATTGCTCGCCAAGGATTACATTTGGGGTAGCAAGGAGCATAATATGGATTAAAGAAGACGCACACGCTACGTGGAGTTGCCTAAGGTAGGGGTGGAGAGGTTTCCTGTTACTATTTTGTCCGCTGTGACATTTAATGTCCTTCACGTAGGTTCTTAATTCTTGTCACTTTTACTGTACAGTTGTAACTATGCGCGTGCAACCTTTCCTGATTTTATATTGACCGCATGGACATCAGGGGAAATGACATTCTCTTGGAGGGCCGAACAGGCTACTGTTCTTCGGGGTGAACTTATAGCCCATCCTTCTTAACGACAAGGGGCGGCATCTTCACGGGGCTTGCGGGCATTTATTTGCACTAACAGTAACGTAACAAATGTTCCATAGCCGCGCTGACTGCATCCAAAACGTATTCCTTAGTTTTCGCCTTTCTTATCCTCTCACGCCCCTCCCATGCATTTCATCACCGCACTCAACATCTCTGGTCTAACCGAAAGAAACATAAGGTGCGCTGTCACATGTGTGTGTGTGTTTATAGGCTACTTACTATGCGTGCATAACTAAATTAGGCTACTGCAAATTGCCTCATCCTAACGTCTTTGCCTATCCTGGCTATTTATCACGTGGTATTTTGAGTATGGAGGAGCCCACATAGAAAATCTTGCTTGCGCACAGGTTCTGTTGTTATTACAGTGGTCTCGGGCTTCGGACGGGTTCGGACACAAACATTTTAATTAGTCTCGGGCTCGGGTTGGGGTCGATCACTTTTCTGTCGGCTGAGGGCCGGGCTCGGACAGAAAAAACCGGCCCGAGCCACACTCTAGTGTGCGTGCGCGGGTGTGTAAACATCTTTATTCCAAATGTACAGTAATACTTCATGTGACTGTGTACATGTGTGTGCATGTGCGTGCGTGCATTGATGTGCGTGTGTGCATATGTGTGTGTGTGCATATGTGTGTACATTTGTACCATGACATGGCAGTTGTCCAAGTACGGGACACAGCAGGCTCCAGCTGCATGCATCCGAATCATTCCCACACACTCCTGACTGCAAAACAGCACGTTTAGAGGGCGAAGACATTTAAAATTAAAACTTAAAGTGCTGCCACTTATAGATCAATTGTGTGGGCCACAGCTGCAGAATTAGCACAGACATCACCACTCTTATACTGCACTTTCAATGCACCGAATTTAGGGCCAAGACCCTTAAACTT
>NW_026944754.1:5000-7500 GCF_034702125.1 Engraulis encrasicolus
CACTACCCGAAAGCTCCTAAAACATCAATAACCCTGTTGTTGCCTTATTTGTTTGAATATATATATATATATATATATATATATATATATATATATATATATATATATATATATGTTTCATATCCTTATTTTCATATAAGGACAATATAATCCATGCAATAGTGTCATTAGCTGTGGTTGTACCACTTGACTGCTACTAAAAAGGCCCATTTATTAGCTTTTTATTGTCGGCTTACTGTGCGTTTTTGTCCTGTGACTTGATCAGATGCTCCCCCAGAGCTCCCGTTTTGAGCTAATCATGATCAGAGTCTGATCACAAACCTGACCTGAGGTCTAGACTGTTAACTGGAACTGAACTCAGACATTTCGTAACGGGTCAAAAAGCGGACATGCACTCAGACACACAGACACAGACACAAACACACACACACACACACACACACACACACACACACACACACACACACACACACACACACACACACACACACACACACACACACACACACACACACACACACACACACCCACACACACACAAACATCTTGCCACCCCAGATACGCACACACATCCACGAGCTGCTGATAGCACCGTCACTCGATAAATGTGGCTATTGTGGGGCAAAAAAACCCTCCCTTTTATGCCCCTCCTGTTCATCTGATGTTCATCTCCCTGCCTCGCTACCAGTAACGGTGCACAGTAGCAGCCTGGCAATACAGATAGACATTGTGAAGAGCTCTCTTCTCAATACCTCCCTCTCTCCTCAATACCGCTCCCTCTCTTCTCAATGTCTCCCTCTCTTCTCAATATCTCCCTCTCCTCTCAATACCTCTCCCTCCGCCACAGGAGCAGGTCTAGCCAATGTGGGACCCTAGGTGAAATATCGATATGGGGGCCCTCAAAAGTCATATAGCCTAGGCATAACATTCTGTGTGTGTGTTTGTGCTATTTTAGTGTTTTGTGTCACTTACTATATACTGTATTCTGTGTTTACCACGACTGACGTGACAGTTGGGGCCCCTGTGGAGGTCAGATTTGAATGGGGTCCTAGGCAATTGCTTAGGTTGGCCTAACGGGAAGTCCGCCTCTGCTCTGCCACACTACTTGCAGTGGAGTAGGACAGCAGCCTGGCAACTGTACAGCAGAACAAAATGACTGCAGTTAACACCAACAGCCATCAGACCAGGTGGACCAAACAGATGGAAAAACAGACCAACGAATCGCTCTGTCTTTTCTTTCTTTCTGGTGGGAAATTCTTTGTTTTTTTTTTTACTTTCTGTGGAATCCTTTCGTTCTTTCAGGTGGAAAACAGATTAACGCTTTTGTTTGTTTGTTTCTTTCTTTCTTTCTTTCTTTTTCTTTCTTCTTTTCTTTTCTTTCTTTCTGTATGTTTCGTTCTTTCTTTCTGTTTTTTTCTTTCCTTCTTTATTTTTGTCAGCAGTGCAGCATTCCTTCTCACTAAGTCCAGTGGGCCCCATTAAGGTCTAACTGTTCACTTTCCTGACACTCACACAAAAGAGAACGCTGGAGCCTTTGTGTACATGTGGTGATGGAGGGATAAAGGAGAGAGAGAGAGAGAGAGAGAGAGAGAGAGAGGGAGAGAGAGAGAGAGAAAGGGAGGGAGTTTGGAAAGAGAAGGAAAAAAGAAAGACAGGAGGTGAAAAATAGAGAGGGAGAGAAATGGTGGGAGAGTACAGAGAAGCACCAATGAGGCGAGCTGTTTTATGTTGCCAAAGTGCGACAGGTGCCTTGAGCAGAATCGCGCCCTCCCCCTCTCCACCCCTTCTCTACTCCTCCCTCTCTGTGTCTCCCTCATCCCCTCTTCCCTCCCTCGCTCAGCATTTTCACAACATGCTCTTCCTTTCCTCACACATTCTTTTTTTCTGTCCCACCATAGGAGAAGAACTGCATGGTGAAATAGCTGTGGTAGGTGGTGTAGGTGGTGTGTGTGTGTGTGTGTGAGTGTTTCACACACACGCTGTGCCCCCCTTTGTCTCCAGACCACCAAGTAAGCGTGGCAGCAGACACACACACACACACACACACACACACACACACACACACACACAGACGCACGCACACACACACACACACATACACACACACACACACACACACACACACACACACACACACACACACACACACACACACACACACACACACACAGCGTGTACAAGGCATAGTGCAGAGAGCAGCAGTACAGGAACGTTTAACGGCCCAACCGCATTCATCGCCTTCCAGGAATGGACCAATCACAAATGGGCTTCCACCCAAAGCCCCACACCTCCCCCACCCCACGATTAGCAGTTAGGCAGTTAGACAGAAAGGCGCAAGAAATGCTAAAGAAAGTTTCCTACCCTTGAAATGAATGCTGTGTGTTGTACCTATAAAGAACAAGTCATGCCAACTGCCCTGTTAGGTCAGTAACTGAATAACGAATAATGGCTGCTTTCTTGTTTTTCCCCCCTCTGTTTTTCCATGGAGAGTTCTGTGTGT
>NW_026944755.1:0-11320 GCF_034702125.1 Engraulis encrasicolus
TGTGGGGACTTTTGGGTGGTTTTTTTAAAGTCATGTTTTTTGATCCCCATTTTTTTTTGTTATTTAAATTTTTGTATTTTTGTTTTGTTCTCCTTTTAGTTTTTTTTTGTAAATAGTTTCTTCACTTTTTGGGTTTTGGGTTAAAAAAAAACCATCATTTTTTCCCCCCTTTTTTTTTGTTCACGCTTTTTAAATTTCTCCGGGCCTCGGGGCTACCCTAAAACTTCCCTCAGTTCGATTTAAATTTCGCTCACTGTGGGTTTTTTCTTTTGCAATATTGTTGGCCTAAACGAACAGTTCAAAATTTGTTTCAAAAAAACTGTTATTAAAAAAATTACATTTCAAATTTCAAAAAGATTTCACTTACAAATCCCAATATTAAAACAAAGGCAAAACAAAAAAGGCGATTAAAAAAAAAGTAAAAGACCCGTTTTGCAAAAAGTGCAATGCAATCAATATGTGCACATTTGGTGATAAAAAAAAACCACACCCATCCCCGGCAACAAATTTCAGTTAGGCCTACAAATTTAAGACTTGCCAAAAAAAAGAAAGGGAAAAAAAAAAAATCACGATCATTTAATTCCTCCCGCAGTTGAAAACCCAAAACCTATCCTCCTCACTTGCCAAACCTGACGAGGGAAAGAACGACCAAACTCTCTTCTTTCGGGCGCAACAATTCCCCTTTCCATCACATCTCCCCTGTCGCCACCGCCCCCAAAAATGTTGTGCGCAGTATTTAAAAAAAGCCGAAATTTTTTAAAACCGCCCTTTTGGCCCTTGATTTGGAGTAAAAAAAAGCCCCCCTGTAGTGAAAGGAGGTGTTTCTACCTGTAAAAAAACTTGGCGTTCCACAGTGATTGGTCATTTCGAGTAACTTTCCTGTGCTCATGAATCTTTTGCATGGGGTTCACAGCCATGCACCCCAGACACCTGCCCCTGGATTTTTGATTCAGCCCTCCCCGGGGGGTCCCTGAAGCGGTTTTTCCAACCGGGGGAATACCCCCACCGTATTTGTGCATATCAAAACCCGGGCGTTGTCCTCTCTTCTTGGAAAAAAGCCCTAACCTGTCGACCCTCCCCCCCGACACCTCCGTCACGAGCGGTCCCAAAACATCAAACGTTTGGCCGTGGGTCAAGGCCCCGAACACCTTTAATCCGTGGGGGTGCCGTTAACGGCACCAGCGGCTACAGTCTCTTGAAAATGTGCAAGTTTATTTGCCCGATGTAAATGGGAAAAAAGTGACAAATGAATCTTCCGAAAAAAAGAAACCCACAAATAATAAAAGTTGTGACTTCAAAGCACAACACAAACAAAACAACGTACCCGCTGCCTCAATCTAATGTCAGAACCCGGCCATCTTCCTTGGTGACTTGGCTCTTTTGGGTCGGAAATCAAAGACCGCAGGGTCCTTTCCCTTTTCCGTTTTCGCACATGACGAAAAAAACCGTGGGAAATCTGTTACCTTAAAAAAAATGAACTTTTTAACAACTGTCTTAGAAAAACTGTGATTTGGGGAAAAATCACCCCGAAAGCGCTAATTTAATTGCCCTTGAAAGCTAGGCTATGGAAAATGACAATCAAAGCTGAAATCTACTTTTTTGCTTTTGGTCGACCAGTTTCACACCCGTTGCATTTTGTACCCTGTGGAAAGTGCCCGCTTTTTGGGAAAGCAACCACTCGCCGATTTCTTGTTCTGGGGTTTGCAGACGGGCTTCAAAAAAAGGGGAGTGCTGTTTTTTTCTCGCCACCTTCCCCGGTGACAGCGTCAGGAACCCTTGAATTTGCTCCTCTTCGACCTTCACTCTTTCGAGGGGCCCCGGGACCCCATTCCTGATCTTTTTTCAAATCAGTGTTAATTTCGTCAACCCAAAGACGATGACGAAAATATTCGTAAACGCCCCTTTTTCCCCTTGACGATAGGGGAAACATACGCACAAAAACGCCTCAAGAAAAATAAAAATATGACGAAAATAAAAAAAAATTTTCGTAAAGGAACTAAGACGGACAAAATTTTTACACCCAGGGACGAAGGGACTTTAAAAATATATAATTATTTATATTAATTTGTAATTGTAATTGTAATATAGGCTAAGTTCTTGAATTTCATAGGTATTGCGCCTCACCTGGTTGACTCGTTTGATTGGGGCAGCCAATGCATGGGCGGTCAGCATGTTTGTACCCTAGAGTTCAGTGACCCATTTTAATTTTGAGCTTGGTCCAAAAACTTCCAGAGAAAAGAAAAAAAAATAGCCGACTTTGAGGGAATGTTTTTTTGAAAAGTTAAACAACCCTTTTATCTATGATGAAGACATGTGTTTCTGCAGTAGGAATGACAGTCGCGCCAACCCTCCTTAACTGTATCTAAACCTTTTCGAGCTTACATTCCCTTTTCACTTAGGCTTCTTCCCCGGCGTTCTTGCCCGTTTTTTTTTTTTTGTTTGCTATTTTTTTGTTTAACCATTATAGGCAGCAAAAATCAAAAGGGGGTTTTTGGAATTTATTTAATCAGTCACCCGGGAGCCCGCCAGCGGGGGGAAAGTTGGCCGTCAAAAGAAACGGGGCCCGGCTAGGGCCTTTTTGAAAAGAATAAGGGTGGGCGATCGATCCAAAGGGTTTTAAACTTTGAGCTTTGAACTTGTTCTCGCAGAGCAACGCAAAAGCCCCAAGGAAGTCGACAGCATTTCCGTCGTCTTCCTCTTCCAAGTTCAAAAACTTTTTCCCAGGCTGCTTATGACCCGACACCCCCCAAAAAAAACAGCATTTGTTTAAAAATTTTTATGTGCGTGTCCCTTTTTATCGTCCAGTTGCATACCCTGCCCAACTATTTTTCCCGGGGCTTAGCAGGGAAAAAAGTTTCGGGCAAACTATTTAACCTATTCACATGGACATCATTATTTTCTCTGCTCGCATTGCCCCAAATTTAAAAAAAAAAACCCCTAACTTGCATATCTAACACAGCAGTATTTTATTGACTCGGGCATCGGGGAAAACCCCTTCGGGGGACTTCTTTAAAATTCATGCGCTTTGGGTTTGGGCTTCCCCCCTGCAGGCAAATTAGCTTTAATCCCGCGGCAGGTGAAAAGGCAGTGCCCCCCGGATCAAACTCAAAATGAAATATAAAAATCAGCAGCTTTAATACGAGAGAGAAGGAGAGGGGGAAAAGAGCACAGAGAGAGCGCCCCCACCCGGATGTGTGTGGTGTGGGGGTTGTGTTTTTTAATTTCTATTTGGGGTTTTTGGTGGAAAATACCCAAATAAAAGGGGAATATTTGCTGCATGGAAAATTAGTAATACTATGTGAAATAACAATGCCATTGTGGGGTTTTTATTTTAACAATTGATAAAATGACTAAAAAATTTAAAAAAGTTTACTAAAATTTGAAATGTTTATAAAAGATTAAAATTTGATATGACTAAAAGATTTTGTCATTTTGACTAAGACTAAACTAAAATATGACTAAGACAAAATTATTTTCGTCATTTGTGACTAAGACTAAGATAAATCAAAAAAAGTGACGAAAAAAAAAATTTTTTTTAATTTTGCTTGCTTCAACTTTTTTTCGGGTTTCTCTCCGTCTCGAGATTGTTTTCGCATTCCTTTCATCAACGGCCACTTCTAAATTTTACACTTTAATATTAATTTGGGTCCAAACACCCCATTGGGTTGTTTTTGCCGGGAGTTTGGTGGGGGGTGACCCCCGGGGTTGGTTTTATGATCGGGAGTGATTTTGTCCCAAAGGGGAGATGAATGAGTGGTAAGAGAAAAAGTAACTTTACTGATATTTCCCCCGTAGTCCTCTTCCGTTCCTTCATAACTCAGAGGATTGTTTGGAAATAACCCGACGCATGCTATCCATTTTTATACCCTCCGGAAAGCAGCTAAGATGGGTAGCACACACCTTTTGCTTCGGCTGTGATTATGTAAGTGTTCGGTGGTTGTCTCCTACAATGATTTTGTAATAGTTCCATAGAAAGATGTCCTTTTCATTTTCTCTCACGGAACGGGGACAAATACATGTCCAAATGTTTTTTTACTATGTACGTAAGTTGTAACAGTGCCGCCAGTTACTATTGGGCCACCTTGGAGTTTAAGTACAT
The DNA here is from genome assembly GCF_034702125.1 of Engraulis encrasicolus. Taxonomy (NCBI): domain Eukaryota; kingdom Metazoa; phylum Chordata; class Actinopteri; order Clupeiformes; family Engraulidae; genus Engraulis; species Engraulis encrasicolus. Next base: position 4,100 of record NW_026944755.1, read on the forward strand.
TATGGGGACATATCTCAGGACAAAACAAATAATAAGGTTACCCTGATTTATTTTAGATCGCTTGTGGTTAACACTTTTAATTAATATTAACTCAACAGCATTAAATACTAAATTATGAGGAGGGAAAAAATTGAGAAAACGGTAAAGCTCCCGGGATCACTGGTATTGGCCACCCTTTACTGAAACCATTGTGGAAACCTAATTTGGACTCAGTTATGGTAAATCGCGAATGGGAATCACCTTTGACTACTTGCTTTTGCCCATAGAACATGAATTAGGCAAGGAATTATGATATTGTGTTTAAATAACCACCTGCTACAGCGTGTGTGTCTTTCACCAATGTGAAGGCAGAGGAGCTGCCTGAGGACACCACCAAAATACTGTTATTTGGCAATAACAAGACTCCAAAATAATAAAAGGTTTCATCTCAAAAGGACATTGGTAATACCATTTTTCCAACCTGTGTTGTGTTATTCAGGAAATCGCCAAAACATGGAGCATGTAAAAGAACATCCTTGGATTTGGGGGGTAGGGGACGAACATTATGATAAAAAGTCTTTGGAAGTCGGGTGCAAAATAATGAAAAAACACAGGGGCTAAACCATCTACAGACCTGACTGTCAACTTTGAACTGTTTTGGGTAGTTTTTTTTTTCAATAAGCACCCCGTGTTAAACACTACACATTAGTAGTGCCTTTGGTATGGAGGACCAAGGCAGACCACATATGCTTAATAAAAGTTCATAACAGGGGAATCCTGACGGCTGTATGAGAAAATACAGGGCATAGCATAGTCCGTTTTAAGAATGTTTTAAGGTCAGATGAAGCAAATAGCACAGTTTTTCAGTGACTCACACAAACAGGCATTGTTTGCATACTCTGCAAGAAAGTCTTTAAGGAAAAAGGACAACCCCCTACCACAAAATCAAGCATGGTGTCCGATCATAAATATTTTGTCACCTATTGGAGGCTTTGACCGTTATCACAGGTCTCATCATTTACAAGGAAAAATTTGTAAAATCCATGGCAAGAAACACCTTGGTTTGAGTTGGAAAAACATCATGTGCACTCCAGCAAGGACAAAGAACCCCAAAGAATTACATCCAAATGCACAGTGGGATTGGTTGTAACAATGAAAGAACACAGTCATTGATGAAAAACCCAAAAACCGTCGGAGGCTGCCATTGCTCGCTTACTAGTGTGCAATTAACCTTGAAAGGAGGGGTGCCCAATATTCCTGGGGACATGCCCTTTTTCGTGTTTATTGCTTGAAATTACAAAATGCATTTTGGACATAAATGCTTGGCAATTCTAAATATCTTATAATGTTCAATTAAAAGATCCTGATGAGTAAATAGTTTGTGTATTATTTCCTTTTTATTTCTGGATAAATTGCACACTTTGTAAATTAAAATTAAAAAGCGTGCCAATACTAACCGGCGGCGCTGTATGTATGGAAACATTTATGGCTTGCATGCATTTGTTGCTTGCATGCGAATTAATATACAAAATTTGTTTTTTTTTTTGCAGATCTCTTTATGACTTCTGTGTGCGTGGGGTGTGATTGTTTGTGTGTATGTTGAGAAATGTGGTTGTGTTTGGCAGATTATCGTGTGTGTGAGTGTTGTGTGTGTGTGAGTGTGTGTGTTTATCTGGGGGAGGGGGTCTGTAGTGTACTTACAGTAATTTATATGCAAACTTACTGGGGTGATTTGAGTATGCATATTTTGGTATGGGTACAATATTTGTTTTTGATGAGTTTGGTGTGTGTGTGTGTGTGTGTGTGATATGAGCGGATGTTGTTGCTGAAGCAGATAATATCTGGACGTAAATTGAATGGCCTAGGCATTATTGACCTCTGGTCGTCCACTCATTTTACCCGGCATTCCCACACACACCAGCACTTTTACACGTGTCCCAAAAGTTTGTGCCACCCCAATGGGCAAACCATTGTTGTCTGTTCATCTCCAAAACGGGTTGCACCTGTTTCCAAGCCAGGGTGTTGGTCAGGTTGTTTAATTAGTTCATCATGGTGTTTTGTGGATTTGGCCTATAACATTTCTTGGTTAGACCATTAAAAAAATGCATGTCACTGAGAGAACCTTTTTGGTAGTGGTTGCCACGATGGGGACAAAAACAAAAAAACTGGAAAAGCTGGCTCACTTTCCACAATCTCAAGTCCGGTGCTCAAGCCATTGCTTTGCGCAGGGCAGGGAAAAACTTGTCAGGGAGGTAGCTCGGGACCTTGGCAGAAGCATACAGATGGTTGAAGAAAGTGGTGGGGGGGGGGGGGGGGGGGGGGGGCAGGAGATTTTTTATTTTTGTTGTTTATTTTTTTTATTTTTTTTTTATTTTTTACCAGAGCGGTGTTGGGCTCCCTTGAAGACAAGCCTTGTGCAGGTCGCCCCTCAGTTCTGAGTTTCAAGGGCCAAGGTACCTCATTCGCAAGGGCCAAGGGTAAGAGACACCAATCCTGCCGCAGGACTCAGTCGAAAGACTGAAGAATCTTGGGGGGAAAAGCAGTCTCTAAGAACACCATCCAACGTTTTCGGACTGAGAAACTGGGTCTGAGGAGGCATTCAAAAAGACAGCGCATTCCTCACTCTTAACCAAACTGCAAAACGGAGAAGCGACTTGCTTTTGCGAAGAGGTATCTTAAAATGACCCCAAGAGAATGGGAAAAATTGGGGGTTTTCTCTGATGAGTGCCCCTCTCTACTTAGTTTCCAACTCCTAATACGTCCAAAATGACACGCATTTTATACTGACAATCGAATGAAACAGTGCCCACCTTTCTGAACAGGTCAAGTTTTCAAGCGCCCATGTTGATAGGTTTTGGGGGGCAATGTCAATCTTCAGGGCATGTCAGAATTGCATGTTGTACCCCCAGGGCACCAACCATCAATGCTGAGTATTATGTTAAGCAGCATTTTCTCCAGCCAGTGCTACATTCCTATTCTCACCAGAAAGAAGAAATCAGGCCCTGTCCACAGGTAAGGAAGATGTTTCAACAGGCGTTCGGAAATGGTCTTCGGTGCAAGATGGTGGGCCCCTGCACACACTGCCTAAAACAACTCACAGGCAGTGGTGTTCCTGAGCAGACTTCCTGGCCTTTCTGAGCAAAGTGGAATGGCCACCCAACTCCCCCGGACCTTCAACCCGATTGAGACACTGCTGGGGTATCCCCTTAGAAACAGTCGGGTCTTCCACAATGCCCACCTCCTTACCACCATGAAGCAGCTCACTGGCGAGGGCTGTTGCGCGGAGAGTGGGGCAAACATTGAGCCTTCCATTCTGAAGAACTTACTGCATTCTATGCCCGACAGGCTGAAGGCAGTAATTAACGATGCAGGGGGGGACACACCCTGGCTTTTGAATAAATGCATTTTGTTGAATATTCACAATCTGAGTTGACTTTCCTTCCTTTCTGTTTGGGTGCACGAAACTTATGGGACACGGTGTACAACTGGCTGCAGTACGCCCAGAAAACGCAGTGTGTGTAGTGTGTGTGTGTGTGTGTGTGTGGAGCGGTGTGTGTGTGTGTGCTGTGTGTGTGTGTTGGTGTGTTTCCCCAATTGCAGGATATCTGTGAAAAGACGGTGGGAGCAAAAAAAGTCATAAAAAAGGAAAGCAAGGGACTGGTAACCAACAAATCGTCAATGTTGAAGAATATTTGTGTGGTGTGTGTGGTGTGTCTGTGTCTGTGATGTGTGTGTGATGTGTGTGTTTCTTTCTGTGTGTGTGTGTGTGTGTGGTGGTAAATCACGTCAAATGAAATGACAGTGGAATTCGCTTGCGCACTCACCATTCCTCATGGGGATCCTCTCCACGAGAAGAAGAGGCAAGGGAGAGAGAGAATCACAGAGAGAGAGGGGGATAGAAAGAGAGGTAGAGGAGAGAGAGAGTGTGTACGTGTACGTGTACGTGTNCGTGTACGTTGTAGTGTCGTGTACCGAGTACGTGTACGTGTACCGTGTANGTGTACGTGTACGTGCACGTGTACGTGTACGTGTACGTGTACGTTGTACGTGTACGTGTACGTGTTCGTGTTGTACGTGTACGTGTACGCGTGTACGGTTGTACCATGTTTGGCATGAGCTCTCTCACATGCATGCGCACAACGCACAGATACACACGACACCCACACAACACGCACACCAGCATGAACGAGTGAGGAAATAGAATTCCTACATGTAATGCAACCTTTGTTACCATATCGCCATGTTATTCCAGACACAGGAACTACAAAAACCAAACAAACCTTCTGCATTCAATTCTGTATTGGGTTGCACAGTTGAGAAGAAGAGAGGAAAAGAAGGGTGTAAAAGAGAATGGAATCGGAAGAGGGAAGAAGATAATAGGGTAAAAAGGATGTAATAAGAAAAACAAAAAGGGAAAGGGAGCGACAAACTGAACCACCACCACACAGGAACCAACAGATGTTCAGTATGTACCGTCTTTCTTTCCTTCTTTTTTCTTTTGTCTAGGATGCTGCGTGTGTCTGTCTCTGTGTGTGTCTATCTGTCTGTCTCTGTGTGTGTGTGTGTCTGTGTGTGTGTGTGTGTGTTCCGTGTGTGTGTGTGTGTGGGGGGGGGGGGGGGGGTGGTCCTTATTTTCTCGTCTTCTATTTTACTATCCCCATCGACCATCCTCCCTATTCCTTAGCCTGACCCCGTGTGTTTGTCTGATCTTTTTGTTTGCTTTTTTTTTTACATCCCATGTGTTACTTCGCATTCAGTCCTGGGGCCTATGTTAAGTGGTGCGTATCTAAGTGTTAGTTTGTGTGGGTTTTGGGGTGAGAGAGTTGTTTTTGACCATTGCGAATGTCCTTTTGATGAAGTGGCTTGGTTTGCAGGCGAGGCCAGTAAGTGTGTGTGTGCGTGGTGCGTGTTGCGTTGCTTATTTGCACACAGCAGACCGCTGTCGAAAGCCATGGCCTCGTATCTCAGATGTCATTTCATGTGTGTGTGCTGGTCTGTTGTGTCTTTGGTTGCAGGGCACTACTCTGCTGGACGGTACTGCACAAGCAGACAAATGCACCAAACAAAACAGGCACACATTCTGTGTATGTGGTATGTGTGTGTGTCAGAGTGAGGGTTGCAGGGGCAGACACTGTTGGACCTTCCAGTGGAAAACATTTGGCCCACATGCTAGGACACAGCATGTGTTTTACTTATGTGGTTAGAGTGTGTGTTGTTGTGTGTGTGTGTCGTTGTGCGCGTGTTGGTGTGTGTGTGTTTGAGAGTGAGAGTGGAGAGATGAAAAATAAAAAAGATGAGAGATGAGAGAGAGATAGAAGAGAGGAGGAGAGAGAAAGAGCACTAGTTCCAGTTATGAGGCCAACAAGTCCTCAATGGATTATTTTTTGACTGAACGCTAGAGGCTAGAGTTTTACCATAATAGATCCAGTAAGAGCCCAAGACACACACAGCGCACCCACACCATCACACACACACACACACACACACACACACGACACACCACACAAACACACACACACTCACCATACACACACACACACACACACACACACAGACACCACCTCTAGCAAGGATCAGTGTTTGTTTCTGACAAGCATATTTAGGCTGGCAGAGAGACCATGGCTGGTGCCTAATCTTGCGAAATACATTAATCTGAAATTAGCCGAGGTGTTTCATGCCGAAAATCAGGGAACCAGAAAGTTTCCTCTCATTAAGCGCATTCAGCGTGCCGACTGAGAAACCGTGCTGGAGCCCGTTTCCAGCAACCTAATCGCGAACCGACCGTCGTGTTCCACTAGCCACAGAATATTTGCGTTCGCGAACCGGAAAACTTTGGTTCGCAAATGCGAACGCGCCGCAAAATAGTTGGTTTTTTCTCCTGCGAACCGTGACGGACAGCGTTGGTCGTCCAGCAGGTTCATCCGGGTGACACAGTCACGGTGCGGAAAAAGTTCAGAGCCCGGTATGAAACACTGGCGGATCGCAAGAGACAAACACTACAGTGCCGAAACGTAACTGGTGCGAGGCAAACCGACACAACCGGCTTCGGCTCTCCGTTCTGGTCGGCCCTGGGGAAAGCCATATCTGATCGCGAACCAGGATTGTTTTTTCTCTCTGGTACCAGGTGACCAGGGGCGTCACCAGAAGACCTATTTTATAAGTGCACCACGTTGGCCTGGGTATTGATTTGGTGTGCCCTGGGTATGAGTTTCACAAAAAAAAAAAAAAAAACCTTAGCTACACCTTGGAATTTAGCTAAAGTTTAGCATTACGGAGAGTAATCTACAGGAATGCACACAAAATAGCCGTAAATTAAATGCACTACTTACTAACTTTGCAATAATATAATTAACGTACGAAGCCTTTTTTAAAACAAATAACTGTAAATTTAAAAAAAATGCTTGCGCACATTTTGCATATTCACATTATCTCTCGGTGCCCTAATTGTGCCCCACTCTGCTCATGAACCTGCTGTCTGTCATAAATTGCATTTGGGGTCTCGGACCAGAAGCGGACCGCAAAAAGAGGTTGCGAGAGTAATCCTTCTCTTACTAATGACTCAAATAAGCCGGAGGTGTGACCAAGTCACTAATGTGCCCAAGTCACAAGTACAGTCTCGGAGTTCTTTCCACAATCAAGTCCGAGTCAAGTCACAAGTCAAGGACACATCTGAACAAGTCAAGTCTCCAAGTCCCAAGTCATACCCCAGCCCCCCCCCAAGTCCAAGTCCAAGTCCAAGTCTCATTGTTTTTTTCAAAGTCCTTTAACAAGTGCACAAAGGGATTTTCTATTTGCACAATCACAATTTCGATCATCAAACATTCATTAGTATAATAATGAGACCTGAGTAAAAAGATGACAATTACTAAAACAGTTGCTGAAGATAATCAGTCTAAAAACCAAACTACTTAAACCAAACCTACTGCTTGTGCTCGTGTAATGTAAAATGGAACATTTTAATTTTAAAAAAATGTTCACATAAAAATACATTTTCATGTGAACTTTGTTACTTAAACAATGGAGCAACCATATTGCCAAATATTTACTGTCCAGTGGGCAAATAGTCCTGTTTGCAAGAATGTGTGCGTATGTGTGTGTGTCCGTTCCATCATCATCATCCATCACCACTACTCTAACCTGGTCTTGGTGGTGGGCCGGTCATATCTAGTCAAAGTTGTAAGTTATACAGACTCTAGCATCATAACGACCGCCAAGGGAACAGGACTATGGTTTAACTTTTTC